>NC_069503.1:1105218354-1105518354 GCF_027579735.1 Bombina bombina
GGAGGTGGTGAAGTAAGTTTGTGCTAGATTCTACATTGATATGCGCTTCGCAGCAGGCTGGAGCCTGGTTTTCCTCTCAGAGTGCAGTGAATGTCAGAGGGATGTAAAGAGAGTATTGCCTATTTGAATTCAATGGTCCCTTCTACGGGATCTATTTCATAGGTTCGCTGTTAACGGTCGTAGAGATTCATCTCTTACCTCCCTTTTCAGATCGACGATATACTCTTATATACTATTACCTCTACTGATTCTCGTTTCAGTACTGTTTTGGCTTTCTACTACATGTAGATGAGTGTCCTGGGGTAAGTAAGCCTTATTTTTTTGTGACACTCTAAGCTATGGTTGGGCACTTTTATATAAAGTTCTAAATATATGTGTTTAAACATTTATTTGCATTGATTCAGGATGATCAATATTCCTTATTTCAGACAGTCAGTTTCATTATTTGGGATAATGCATATGAATAGAAACATTTTTTTCTTACCTTAAAAATTGACTTTTTTCCCTGTGGGCTGTTAGGCTCGCGGGGGCTGAAAATGCTTCATTTTATTGCGTCATTCTTGGCGCAGACTTTTTTGGCGCAAAAAATTTCTTTGTCATTTCCGGCGTGATACTTGTCGCCGGAAGTTGTTCGTGTTTGCGTCATTTTTTTTTACGTTTTACGCCAAAAATGTCGGCGTCACCGGATGTGGCGTCATTCTTGGCGCCAAAAGCATTTGGGCGCCAATAATGTGGGCGTCATTATTGTCTCCACCTTTTTTCTCACATTATTTAAGTCTCATTTTCTTTCATGTAATTAGCAAGAGTCCATGAGCTAGTGACGTATGGGATATACATTCCTACCAGGAGGGGCAAAGTTTCCCAAACCTCAAAATGCCTATAAATACACCCCTCACCACACCCACAATTCAGTTTTACAAACTTTGCCTCCGATGGAGGTGGTGAAGTAAGTTTGTGCTAGATTCTACGTTGATATGCGCTCCGCAGCAAGTTGGAGCCCGGTTTTCCTCTCAGCGTGCAGTCAATGTCAGAGGGATGTGAGGAGTATTGCCTATTTGAATGCAGTGATCTCCTTCTAAGGGGTCTATTTCATAGGTTCTCTGTTATCGGTCGTAGAGATTCATCTCTTACCTCCCTTTTCAGATCGACGATATACTCTTATATATACCATTACCTCTGCTGATTCTCGTTTCAGTACTGGTTTGGCTATCTACTATATGTAGATGAGTGTCCTGGGGTAAGTAAATCTTATTTTTTGTGACACTCCTAGCTATGGTTGGGCACTTTGTTTATAAAGTTCTAAATATATGTATTCAAACATTTATTTGCCTTGACTCAGAATGTTCAACTTTCCTTATTTTTCAGACAGTCAGTTTCATATTTGGGATAATGCATTTTAATTTAACTTTTTTCTTACCTTAAATTTGACTTTTTCCCTGTGGGCTGTTAGGCTCGCGGGGGCTGAAAATGCTTCATTTTATTGCGTCATTCTTGGCGCGGACTTTTTTGGCGCAAAAATTCTATTTCCGTTTCCGGCGTCATACGTGTCGCCGGAAGTTGCGTCATTTTTTTGACGTTATTTTGCGCCAAAAATGTCGGCGTTCCGGATGTGGCGTCATTTTTGGCGCCAAAAAGCATTTAGGCGCCAAATAATGTGGGCGTCTTATTTGGCGCGAAAAAATATGGGCGTCACTCTTGTCTCCACATTAAGTCTCATTTTTTATTGCTTCTGGTTGCTAGAAGCTTGTTCTTTGGCATTTTTTCCCATTCCTGAAACTGTCATTTAAGGAATTTGATCAATTTTGCTTTATATATATGTTGTTTTTTCTCTTACATATTGCAAGATGTCTCACATTGCATCTGAGTCAGAAGATACTACAGGAAAATCGCTGTCAAGTGCTGAATCTACCAAAGCTAAGTGTATCTGCTGTAAACTTTTGGTAGCTATTTCTCCAGCTGTTGTTTGTATTGATTGTCATGACAAACTTGTTAAAGCAGATAATATTTCCTTTAGTAAAGTACCATTGCCTGTTCCAGTTCCTTCAACATCTAAGGTGCAGAATGTTCCTGATAATATAAGAGATTTTGTTTCTGAATCCATAAAGAAGGCTATGTCTGTTATTTCTCCTTCTAGTAAACATAAAAAATCTTTTAAAACTTCTCTCCCTACAGATGAATTTTTAACTGAACATCATCATTCTGATTCTGATGATTCCTCTGGTTCAGAGGATTCTGTCTCAGAGGTTGATGCTGATAAATCTTCATATTTATTTAAAATGGAATTTATTCGTTCTTTGCTTAAAGAAGTCCTAATTGCTTTAGAAATAGAGGATTCAGGTTCTCTTGATACTAAATCTAAACGTTTAAATAAGGTTTTTAAAACTCCTGTAGTTATTCCAGAAGTTTTTCCTGTCCCTGATGCTATTTCTGCAGTAATTTCCAAAGAATGGGATAATTTGGGTAATTCATTTACTCCTTCTAAACGTTTTAAGCAATTATATCCTGTGCCGCCTGACAGATTAGAATTTTGGGACAAGATCCCTAAAGTTGATGGGGCTATTTCTACCCTTGCTAAACGTACTACTATTCCTACGTCAGATGGTACTTCGTTTAAGGATCCTCTAGATAGGAAAATGGAGTCCTTTCTAAGAAAAGCTTATCTGTGTTCAGGTAATCTTCTTAGACCTGCTATATCTTTGGCTGATGTTGCTGCAGCTTCAACTTTTTGGTTGGAAACTTTAGCGCAACAAGTAACATATCGTGATTCTCATGATATTATTATTCTTCTTCAGCATGCTAATAATTTTATCTGTGATGCCATTTTTGATATTTTCAGAGTTGATGTCAGGTTTATGTCTCTAGCTATTTTAGCTAGAAGAGCTTTATGGCTTAAAACTTGGAATGCTGATATGGCTTCTAAATCAACTTTACTTTCCATTTCTTTCCAGGGTAACAAATTATTTGGTTCTCAGTTGGATTCCATTATTTCAACTGTTACTGGTGGGAAAGGAACTTTTTTACCACAGGATAAAAAATCTAAAGGTAAAAACAGGGCTAATAATCGTTTTCGTTCCTTTCGTTTCAACAAAGAACAAAAGCCTGATCCTTCATCCTCAGGAGCAGTTTCAGTTTGGAGACCATCTCCAGTCTGGAATAAATCCAAGCCAGCTAGAAAGGCAAAGCCTGCTTCTAAGTCCACATGAAGGTGCGGCCCTCATTCCAGCTCAGCTGGTAGGGGGCAGGTTACGTTTTTTTCAAGGAAATTTGGATCAATTCTGTTCACAATCTTTGGATTCAGAGCATTGTTTCAGAAGGGTACAGAATTGGTTTCAAGTTGAGACCTCCTGCAAAGAGATTTTTTCTTTCCCGTGTCCCAGCAAATCCAGTAAAAGCTCAAGCATTTCTGAAATGTGTTTCAGATCTAGAGTTGACTGGAGTAATTATGCCAGTTCCAGTTCCGGAACAGGGGATGGGGTTTTTTTCAAATCTCTTCATTGTACCAAAGAAGGAGAATTCCTTCAGACCAGTTCTGGATCTAAAAATATTGAATCGTTATGTAAGGATACCAACGTTCAAGATGGTAACTGTAAGGACTATCTTACCTTTTGTTCAGCAAGGGAATTATATGTCCACAATAGATTTACAGGATGCATATCTGCATATTCCGATTCATCCAGATCACTATCAGTTTCTGAGATTCTCTTTCCTAGACAAGCATTACCAGTTTGTGGCTCTGCCGTTTGGCCTAGCTACAGCTCCAAGAATTTTTACAAAGGTTCTCGGTGCCCTGCTGTCTGTAATCAGAGAACAGGGTATTGTGGTATTTCCTTATTTGGACGATATCTTGGTACTTGCTCAGTCTTTACATTTAGCAGAATCTCATACGAATCGACTTGTGTTGTTTCTTCAAGATCATGGTTGGAGGATCAATTTTCCAAAAAGTTCTTTGATTCCTCAGACAAAGGTAACCTTTCTGGGTTTCCAGATGGATTCAGTGTCCATGACTCTGTCTTTAACAGACAAGAGACGTTTAAAATTGATTACAGCTTGTCGAAACCTTCAGTCACAATCATTCCCTTCGGTAGCCTTATGCATGGAAATTCTAGGTCTTATGACTGCTGCATCGGACGCGATCCCCTTTGCTCGTTTTCACATGCGACCTCTTCAGCTCTGTATGCTGAAGCAATGGTGCAAGGATCACACGAAGATATCTCAATTAATATCTTTAAAACCGATTGTTCGACACTCTCTAACATGGTGGACAGATCACCATCGTTTAATTCAGGGGGCTTCTTTTATGCTTCCGACCTGGACTGTAATTTCAACAGATGCAAGTCTCACAGGTTGGGGAGCTGTGTGGGGATCTCTGACGGCACAAGGAGTTTGGGAATCTCAGGAGGTGAGATTACCGATCAATATTTTGGAACTCCGTGCAATTTTCAGAGCTCTTCAGTTTTGGCCTCTTCTGAAGAGAGAATCGTTCATTTGTTTTCAGACAGACAATGTCACAACTGTGGCATACATCAATCATCAAGGAGGGACTCACAGTCCTCTGGCTATGAAAGAAGTATCTCGAATTTTGGTTTGGGCGGAATCCAGCTCCTGTCTAATCTCTGCGGTTCATATTACAGGTGTAGACAATTGGGAAGCGGATTATCTCAGTCGCCAAACGTTGCATCCGGGCGAATGGTCTCTTCACCCAGAGGTATTTCTTCAGATTGTTCAAATGTGGGAACTTCCAGAAATAGATCTGATGGCGTCCCATCTAAACAAGAAACTTCCCAGGTATCTGTCCAGATCCCGGGATCCTCAGGCGGAGGCAGTGGATGCATTATCACTTCCTTGGAAGTATCATCCTGCCTATATCTTTCCGCCTCTAGTTCTTCTTCCAAGAGTAATATCCAAGATTCTGAAGGAATGCTCGTTTGTTCTGCTGGTAGCTCCGGCATGGCCTCACAGGTTTTGGTATGCGGATCTGGTCCGGATGGCCTCTTGCCAACCGTGGACTCTTCCGTTAAGACCAGACCTTCTGTCACAAGGTCCTTTTTTCCATCAGGATCTGAAATCCTTAAATTTAAAGGTATGGAGATTGAACGCTTGATTCTTGGTCAAAGAGGTTTCTCTGACTCTGTGATTAATACTATGTTACAGGCTCGTAAATCTGTATCTCGAGAGATATATTATAGAGTCTGGAAGACTTATATTTCTTGGTGTCTTTCTCATCATTTTTCCTGGCATTCTTTTAGAATACCGAGAATTTTACTGTTCCTTCAGGATGGTTTAGATAAGGGTTTGTCCGCAAGTTCTTTGAAAGGACAAATCTCTGCTCTTTCTGTTCTTTTTCACAGAAAGATTGCTATTCTTCCTGATATTCATTGTTTTGTACAAGCTTTGGTTCGTATAAAACCTGTCATTAAGTCAATTTCTCCTCCTTGGAGTTTGAATTTGGTTCTGGGAGCTCTTCAAGCTCCTCCGTTTGAACCTATGCATTCATTGGACATTAAATTACTTTCTTGGAAAGTTTTGTTCCTTTTGGCCATCTCTTCTGCCAGAAGAGTTTCTGAATTATCTGCTCTTTCTTGTGAGTCTCCTTTTCTGATTTTTCATCAGGATAAGGCGGTGTTGCGAACTTCTTTTGAATTTTTACCTAAAGTTGTGAATTCCAACAACATTAGTAGAGAAATTGTGGTTCCTTCATTATGTCCTAATCCTAAGAATTCTAAGGAGAAATTGTTGCATTCTTTGGATGTTGTTAGAGCTTTGAAATATTATGTTGAAGCTACGAAATCTTTTCGTAAGACTTCTAGTCTATTTGTTATCTTTTCCGGTTCTAGAAAAGGCCAGAAAGCTTCTGCCATTTCTTTGGCATCTTGGTTGAAATCTTTAATTCATCTTGCCTATGTTGAGTCGGGTGAAACTCCGCCTCAGAGAATTACAGCTCATTCTACTAGGTCAGTTTCTACTTCCTGGGCGTTTAGGAATGAAGCTTCGGTTGACCAGATCTGCAAAGCAGCGACTTGGTCCTCTTTGCATACTTTTACTAAATTCTACCATTTTGATGTATTTTCTTCTTCTGAAGCAGTTTTTGGTAGAAAAGTACTTCAGGCAGCGGTTTCAGTTTGAATCTTCTGCTTATGTTTCTTCGTTAAACTTTATTTTGGGTGTGGATTATTTTCAGCAGGAATTGGCTGTCTTTATTTTATCCCTCCCTCTCTAGTGACTCTTGTGTGGAAAGATCCACTTCTTGGGTAGTCATTATCCCATACGTCACTAGCTCATGGACTCTTGCTAATTACATGAAAGAAAACATAATTTATGTAAGAACTTACCTGATAAATTCATTTCTTTCATATTAGCAAGAGTCCATGAGGCCCGCCCTTTTTTGTGGTGGTTATGATTTTTTTGTATAAAGCACAATTATTCCAATTCCTTATTTTATATGCTTTCGCACTTTTTTATCACCCCACTTCTTGGCTATTCGTTAAACTGAATTGTGGGTGTGGTGAGGGGTGTATTTATAGGCATTTTGAGGTTTGGGAAACTTTGCCCCTCCTGGTAGGAATGTATATCCCATACGTCACTAGCTCATGGACTCTTGCTAATATGAAAGAAATGAATTTATCAGGTAAGTTCTTACATAAATTATGTTTTTCATTTGCTTCTGGTTGCTAGAGGCTTGTTCATTGGCATTTTTTCCCATTCCTGAAACTGCCTTTTAAGGAATTTGATAGATTTTGCTTTATATGTTGTTTTTTCTCTTACATATTGCAAGATGTCTCAGATTGACCCTGGATCAGAAGCTATTTCTGGAAAAACGCTGCCTGATGCTGGTTCCACCAAAGTTAAGTGTATCTGCTGTAAACTTGTGGTAACTGTCCCTCCGGCTGTAGTTTGTGATGAATGTCATGATAAGCTTGCTAATGCAGATAGTATTTCCATTAGTAATATACCATTACCTGTTGCTGTTCCATCAATATCTAATACTCAGGATGTTCCTGTTAATATAAGAGATTTTGTTTCTAAATCTATTAGGAAGGCTATGTCTATTATTCCTCCTTCCAGTAAACGTAAAAGGTCTTTTAAAACTTCACATTTTTCAGATGAATTTTTAAATGAACATCATCATTCTGATTTGTCTGTTTCTGATGATGATTTTTCTGGTTCAGAGGATTCTGTCTCAGATATTGACACTGATAAATCTTCATATTTATTTAAAATGGAATTTATTCGTTCTTTACTTAAAGAAGTTTTAATCGCATTAGAGATGGAGGAATCTAGTCCTCTTGATACTAAATCTACTAAGCGTTTAAATTCGGTTTTTAAACCTCCTACAGTTATTCCGGAAGTTTTTCCTGTCCCTGATGCTATTTCTGAAGTAATTTCTAGGGAATGGAATAATCTGGGTAATTCATTTACTCCTAAAAGGTTTAAGAAATTGTATCCTGTGCCATCTGACAGATTAGAGTTTTGGGACAAAATCCCTAAAGTTGATGGGGCTATCTCTACTCTCGCTAAACGTACTACTATTCCTACGGCAGATAGTACTTCCTTTAAGGATCCTTTAGATAGGAAGATTGAATCCTTTCTAAGGAAAGCTTATTTATGTTCAGGTAATCTTCTTAGGCCTGCTATTTCTTTGGCTGATGTTGCGGCAGCTTCCACTTTTTGGTTGGAGGCTTTGGCACAACAAGTGTCAGATCATAATACTCAGCATTGTTAAACTTCTTCAACATGCTAATAACTTTATTTGTGATGCCATCTTTGATATCATTAGAGTTGATGTCAGGTATATGTCTTCAGCTATTTTAGCTAGAAGAGCTTTATGGCTTAATACTTGGAATGCAGATATGTCTTCTAAGTCAACTTTGCTTTCCCTTTCTTTCCAAGGTAATACATCGTTTGGTTTCCAGTTGGATTCTATTATTTCAACTGTTACTGGGGGGAAAGGAACTTTTTTACCTCAGGATAAAAAATCTAAAGGTAAATATAGGGCTGCTAATCGTTTTCGTTCCTTTCGTCAGAATAAGGAACAGAAGCCTGATCCTTCCCCTAAAGGAACAGTTTCTGTTTGGAAACCATCTCCAGTCTGGAATAAATCCAAGCCTTTTAGAAAGCAAAAGCCAGCTCCCAAGTCCACATGAAGGTGCGGCCCTCATTCCAGCACAGCTGGTAGGGGGCAGATTACGATTTTTCAAAGAAATTTGGATCAATTCGATTCACAGTCTTTGGATTCAGAACATTGTTTCACAAGGGTACAGAATAGGTTTCAAGGTAAGGCCTCCTGCAAGAAGATTTTTTCTTTCTCGCATTCCAATAAACCCAGTGAAGGCTCAAGCATTTCTGAAATGTGTTTCAGATCTAGAGTTGGCTGGAGTAATTGTGCCAGTTCCAGTTCTGGAACAGGGTCTGGGGTTTTACTCCAATCTATTCATTGTACCAAAGAAGGAGAATTCCTTCAGACCAGTTCTGGATTTAAAAATATTGAATCGTTATGTAAGGATACCAACATTCAAAATGGTAACTATGACTATTCTGCCTTTTGTTCAGCAAGGGCATTATATGTCCACAATAGATTTACAGGATGCATATCTGCATATTCCGATTCATCCAGATCACTATCAGTTTCTGAGATTCTCTTTTCTAGACAAGCATTACCAGTTTGTGGCTCTGCCGTTCGGCCTAGCAACAGCTCCAAGGATTTTTTCAAAGGTTCTCGGTACCCTGCTATCTGTAATCAGAGAACAGGGTATTGTGGTATTTCCTTATTTGGACAATATCTTGGTACTTGCTCAGTCTTCACATTTAGAAGAATTTCATACGAATCGACTTGTGTCATTTCTTCAAGAACATGGTTGGAGGATCAATTTACCAAAGAGTTCATTGATTCCTCAGACAAGGGTAACCTTTTTAGGTTTCCAAATAGATTCAGTGTCCATGACTTTGTCTCTGACGGACAAGAGACATCTGAAATTGGTTTCAGTTAGTCGAAACCTTCAGTCTCAATCATTCCCTTCGGTAGCCTTATGCATGGAAATTCTAGGTCTTATGACTGCTGCATCGGACGCGATCCCCTTTGCTCGTTTTCACATGCGACCTCTTCAGCTTTGTATGCTGAACCAGTGGTGCAGGGATTATACAAAGATATCACAGTTAATATCTTTAAATCCGATTGTACGACACTCTCTGACGTGGTGGACAGATCACCATCGTTTAGTTCAAGGGGCTTCTTTTGTTCTCCCAACCTGGACTGTGATCTCAACAGATGCGAGTCTGACAGGTTGGGGAGCGGTATGGGGGTCTCTGACAGCGCAGGGGGTTTGGGAATCTCAGGAGGCGAGATTACCCATCAACATTTTGCAACTCCGTGCGATTTTCAGAGCTCTTCAGTCGTGGCCTCTTCTGAAGAGAGAATCGTTCATTTGTTTTCAAACGGACAATGTCACAACCGTGGCATATGTCAATCATCAAGGGTGGACTCACAGTCCTCTGGCTATGAAAGAAGTTTCTCGGATACTTGCTTGGGCGGAATCCAGCTCCTGTCTAATTTCTGCGGTTCACATCCCAGATGTAGACAATTGGGAAGCGGATTATCTCAGTTGCCAGACGTTACATCCGGGCAAATGGTCTCTTCACCCAGAGGTGTTTCTTCAGATTGTTCATATCTGGGGTCTTCCAGAATTAGATCTGATGGCCTCTCATCTAAACAAGAAACTTCCCAGGTATCTGTCCAGATCCAGGGATCCTCAGGCGGAGGCAGTGGATGCATTGTCACTTCCTTGGAAGTATCATCCTGCCTATATCTTTCCGCCTCTGGTTCTTCTTCCAAGAGTGATCTCCAAGATTCTAAAAGAGCGTTCGTTTGTTCTACTGGTGGCTCCAGCATGGCCTCACAGGTTTTGGTATGCGGATCTTGTTCGGATGGCTACTTGCCAACCTTGGACTCTTCCGTTAAGACCAGACCTTCTATCTCAAGGTCCTTTTTTCCATCAGGATCTCAAATCATTAAATTTGAAGGTATGGAGATTGAACGCTTGATTCTCAGTCATAGAGGTTTCTCTGACTCCGTAATTAATACTATGTTACAGGCTCGTAAATCTGTGTCTAGGAAGATATATTATCGAGTCTGGAAGACTTACATTTCTTGGTGCTCTTCTCATCAATTTTCCTGGCATTCTTTTAGAATTCCTAGAATTTTACAATTTCTTCAGGATGGTCTGGATAAAGGATTGTCTGCAAGTTCTTTGAAAGGACAAATTTCTGCTCTTTCGGTGTTGTTTCACAGAAAGATTGCTAATCTTCCTGATATTCATTGTTTTGTACAGGCTTTGGTTCATATAAAACCTGTCATTAAGTCAATCTCCCCTCCTTGGAGTTTGAATTTGGTTCTGGGGGCTTTACAAGCTCCTCCGTTTGAACCTATGCATTCTCTGGACATTAAATTACTTTCTTGGAAAATTCTGTTCCTTTTGGCCATCTCTTCTGCTAGAAGAGTTTCAGAGTTATCTACTCTTTCTTGTGAATCTCCTTTTCTGATTTTTCATCAGGATAAGGCGGTGTTGCGGACTTCATTTAAATTTTTACCTAAAGTTGTGAACTCTAACAACATTAGTAGAGAAATTGTGGTTCCTTCATTGTGTCCTAATCCTAAGAATTCTAAGGAAAGATCGTTGCATTCTTTGAATGTAGTTAGAGCTTTGAAATATTATGTTGAAGCTACTAAAGATTTCCGAAAGACTTCTAGTCTATTTGTTATCTTTTCCGGTTCCAGGAAAGGTCAGAAGGCCTCTGCCATTTCTTTGGCATCTTGGTTAAAATCTTTGATTCATCATGCTTATGTCGAGTCGGGTAAAACTCCGCCTCAAAGGATTACAGCTCATTCTACTAGGTCAGTTTCTACTTCCTGGGCGTTTAGGAATGAAGCTTCGGTTGATCAGATTTGCAAAGCAGCCACTTGGTCTTCTTTGCATACTTTTACTAAATTCTACCATTTTGATGTGTTTTCTTCTTCTGAAGCAGTTTTTGGTAGAAAAGTACTTCAGGCAGCTGTTTCAGTTTGATTCTTCTGTTTATAATTTCAGTTTTTTTCATTATAAGATTAAAACTTTATTTTGGGGTGTGGATTATTTTTTCAGCGTAATTGACTGTCTTTATTTTATCCCTCCCTCTCTAGTGACTCTTGCGTGGAAGTTCCACATCTTGGGTATTTATTATCCCATACGTCACTAGCTCATGGACTCTTGCTAATTACATGAAAGAAAACATAATTTATGTAAGAACTTACCTGATAAATTAATTTCTTTCATATTAGCAAGCGTCCATGAGGCCCACCCTTTTTTTGTGGTGGTTATGATTTTTTTGTACAAAGCACAATTATTCCAATTCCTTATTTTTTATGCTTTCGCACTTTTTTCTTATCACCCCACTTCTTGGCTATTCGTTAAACTGATTTGTGGGTGTGGTGAGGGGTGTATTTATAGGCATTTTGAGGTTTGGGAAACTTTGCCCCTCCTGGTAGGAATGTATATCCCATACGTCACTAGCTCATGGACTCTTGCTAATATGAAAGAAATTAATTTATCAGGTAAGTTCTTACATAAATTATGGTATATATATATATATATATATATACACACACACACACAAATTCATATATACACACACACAAATTCATATATATACACACACAAATTCATATATACACACACACAAATTCATATATACACACACACAAATTCATACATACACACACAAATTCATATATGCACACACAAACAAATTCATATATACACACACACACATTCATATACACACACACAAACAAACTCGTATATACACACACACAAACAAACTCGTATATACACACACACACACAAATTCATATATTCACACACACACACACAAATTCATATATACACACACACACAAACAAACTCATATATATATACACACACACACACACACAAATTCATATATATATATACACACACAAATTCATATATACACACACAAACACAAATTCATATATACACACACAAACACAAATTCATATATACATATACACACACACAAAAATTTATATATACACACAAACAAATTCATATATATTTATACACACACACATATATACACACAATTCATATATACACACATACACACACACAAACAAATTCATATATACACACACAAAAAATGTATATACACACACAAACCAACAAATTCATATATACAAACACAAATTCATATATATGCACACACAAATTCATATATACCCACACACACACACAAATTCATATATACACACACAAATTCATATATACACACACAAATTCATATATACACACACACACAAACAAATTCATATATATATATATATACACACACACACAAATTCATATATATACACACACACACAAATTCATATATACACACACACACACAAATTCATATATACACACACACACACAAATTCATATATACACACACACACACAAATTCATATATACACACACACACAAATTCATATATACACACACACACAAATTCATACATACACACGCAAATTCATACATACACACGCAAATTCATACATACACACGCAAATTCATACATACACACACAAATTCATACATACACACACAAATTCATATATACACACACACACAAATTCATACATACACACACAAATTCATATATACACACACACACAAATTCATATATACACACACACACAAATTCATATATACACACACACAAATTCATATACACACACAAACAAACTCGTATATATACACACACACACAAATTCATATATTCTCACACACACACAAATTCATATACACACACACACAAATTCATATATACACACACACAAATTCATATATACACACACACAACACACAAATTCATATACACACACACAAACAAATTCATATATATATATACACACACAAACAAATTCATATACACACACACAAATTCATATACACACACACACAAATTCATATATACACACACAAATTCATATATACACATATATACACACACACACAAATTCATATACACACACACAAATTCATATACACACACACAAATTCATATATATACACACACACAAACAAATTCATACACACACATTCATACACACACACAAACAAATCCATATATTCACACACACAAATTCATATATGCACACATTCATACACACACACAAATTCATATATACACACACACACAAATTCATATATACACACACACACACACACACAAATTCATATATACACACACAAATTCATATATACACACACACAAAAATTCATATATACACAAACACACAAATTCATATATACACGCACACAAACAAATTTATATATATATATACACACACACACAAATTCATATATACACACATACACACACACACAAATTCATATATACACACATACACACACACACAAACAAATTCATATATACACACACAAAAAATTCATATATACACACACAAACCAACAAATTCATATATACAAACACAAATTCATATATATGCACACACAAATTCATATATACCCCCACACACACACAAATTCATATATACACACACAAATTCATATATACACACACACAAACAAATTCATATATATATATATATATATATATACACACACACACACAAATTCATATATACACACACACACAAATTCATATATACACACAGACACAAATTCATATACACACACACAAACAAACTCATATATATACACACACACACACAAATTCATATATTCTCACACACACACAAATTCATATACACACACTCACAAATTCATATATACACACACAAATTCATATATACACACACAAATTCATATACACACACACAACACACACATTCATATACACACACACACAAACAAATTCATATATATATATATATATATATATACACACAAACAAATTCATATACACACACACACAAATTCATATACACACACACACACAAATTCATATATACACATATATATATACACACACACACAAATTCATATACACACACACAAATTCATATATATACACACACAGAAACAAATTCATACACACAAATTCATACACACACACACACAAATCCATATATTCACACACACAAATTCATATATGCACACATTCATACACACACAAATTCATATATACACACACACAAACAAATTCATATATACACACACACACAAACAAATTCATATACACACACACACAAACAAATTCATATATATATATATATACACACACACACACACACACACACAAATTCATATATACACACACAAACCAACAAATTCATATATACACACACACAAATTCATATATATATATATATATATATATATATATATATATATATATATACACACACACACACAAATTCATATATACACACACAAACCAACAAATTCATATATACACACACACAAATTCATATATATGCACACACAAATTCATATATACCCACACACACACAAATTCATATATACACACACAAATTCATATATATACACACACACACAAACAAATTCATATATATATATATATACACACACACACACACACACAAATTCATATATACACACACACACAAATTCATATATACACACACACAAATTCATACATACACACACAAATTCATACATACACACACAAATTCATATATACACACAAATTCATATATACACACAAATTCATATACACACACACAAACAAACTCGTATATATACACACACACACAAATTCATATATTCTCACACACACACAAATTCATATACACACACACACAAATTCATATACACACACACAACACACAAATTCATATACACACACAAACAAATTCATATATATATATATATATATATATACACACACAAACAAATTTATATACACACACACAAATTCATATACACACACACGCACATTCATATATACACACACAAATTCATATATACACACACACACAAATTCATATACACACACAAATTCATATATATACACACACACAGAAACAAATTCATACACACACACAAATCCATATATTCACACACACATATATGCACACACACACACATTCATACACACACACACAAATTCATATATACGCACACACACATTCATATATACACACACACACACATTCATATACACACACACACAAATTCATATATACACACACAAATTCATATATATATATATATATACACACAAACAAATTCATATATATACACACACACACAAACAAATTCATATATATACACACACACACAAATTCATATGTACACACTCATACAAAAAAGGAAATTTATGCTTACCTGATAAATTGATTTCTTTTACGATATGCCGAGTCCACGGGTTTCAACCTTACTTGTGGGATATTATCCTTCTATTAACAGGAAGTGGCAAAGAGCACCACAGCAGAGCTGCTATATAGCTCCTCCCTTAACTCCTCCCCCCAGTCATAAAAATAAATAAATCCTGTCTTAAGATGACAGGGTGGGCCGTGGACTCGAGATATCGTAAAAGAAATCAATTTATCAGGTAAGCATAAATTTCCTTTTCTTTTACAAGATATGCCGAGTCCACGGGTTTCATCCTTACTTGTGGGATACCAATACCAAAGCTTTAGGACACGGATGAAAGGGAGGGGCAAGACAGGAACCTAAACGGAAGGCACCACTGCTTGAAGAACCTTTCTCCCAAAAATAGCCCCAGAAGAAGCAAAAGTATAAAATTTGGAAAATTTGGAAAAAGTAAGAAGGGAGGACCAAGTTGCAGCCTTACAAATCTGTTCAACAGAAGCATTGTTCTTGAAAGCCCATGTGGAAGCCACAGCTCTAGTAGAATGAGCCATAATTTTTTCAGGAGGCTGCTGTCCAGCAGTCTCATATGCCAGGCGGATGATGCTTTTCAACCAAAAAGAGAGAGAAGTAGCCGTAGCTTTTTGACCCCTACGCTTTTCCAGAATAAACAACAAAAATAGAAGATTTTTGTTGGAAATCCTTGGTCGCTTGTAAGTAAACTTCAAGGCACGAACCACGTCCAAGTTATGTAACAGATGTTACATTAGGACATAAGGAAGGAACAACAATTTCCTGATTAATATTCTTATTTGAAACAACCTTGGGAAGAAATCCAGGTTTAGTACGCAAAACCACCTTATCCGAATGGAAGATAAGATAAGGTGAATCGCATTGTAACGCAGAAAGCTCAGAAACTCTTCGGACAGAAGAGATAGCAACTAAAAACAAAACTTTCCAAGATAACAGCTTAATATCTATGGAATGTAGAGGTTCAAACTGAACCCCTTGAAGAACATTGAGAACTAAATTCAAACTCCATGGTGGAGCAATAGGTTTAAACACAGGCTTGATTCTGATTAAAGCCTGACAAAATGCCTAAACGTCTGGAACATCTGCCAGACGCTTGTGAAGTGAAATAGACAAAGCAGAAATGTGTCCCTTTAAAGAACTAGCTGATAATCCCTTCTCCAATCCATCTTGGAGAAAGGACAAAATCCTAGGAATCTTAACCTTACTCCATGAGTATCCCTTGGATTCACACCAATACAGATATTTATGCCATATCTTATGGTAAATCTTCCCAGTGACAGGCTTGCGAGCCTGAATCAGAGTATCAATGACCGACTCAGTGAATCCCCGCTTAGATAAAATCAAGCGTTCAATATCCAGGCAGTGAGCTGCAGAGAAATTAGATTTGGATGTTGGAACGGACCTTGAATGAGAAGGTCTTGTCTCAATGGCAGTTTCCATGGTGGTAAGGACGACATGTCCACCAGATCTGCATACCAGGTCCTGCGTGGCTACACAGGAGCTATTAGTATTACTGAAGCCCTCTCCTGTTTGATTCTTGAGATCACACAAGGCAGGAGAGGAAATGGTGTTAACACATAAGCCAGGCTGAACGACCAAGGTACTGCTAGAGCATCTATCAGCACAGCCTGGGGATCTTGACCTGGACCCGTAACGTGGAAGTTTGGCATTTTGTCGAGATGCCATCAGATCCAATTCCGGTGTGCCCCATTGATGAATCAAAGTTGCAAACACCTCCGGATGGAGTTCCCACTCCCCCGGATGAAAAGTCTGACGACTTAGGAAATCCGCTTCCCAGTTCTCTACTCCTGGGATATAGTTTACTGATAGATGGCAAGAGTGAGTCTCCGCCCATAGGATTATCTTTGATACCTCTATCATTGCTAGAGAACTCCTTGTTTCCCCCTGATGATTGATATATGCCACAGTCGTGATATTGTCCGACTGGAATCTTATGAATTTGGCCGAAGCCCAATGAGGCCAAGCCTGAAGTGCATTGAATATTGCTCTTAGTTCCAGAATATTGATAGGTAGTTGAGACTCCACCTGAGTCCACACACCCTGTCATTTCAGGGAATTCCAAACTGCACCCCAGCCCAGTAGGCTGGCGTTCGTCGTCACTATTACCCAAGATGGCCTGCGAAAGCACACCCCCTGGGACAGATGATCCTGTGACAACCACCACCGAAGAGAGTCTCTGGTCTCTTGATCCAGATTTATCTGAGGAGATACATTTGCATAATCCCCATTCCACTGTCTGAGCATGCAGAGCTGTAGTGGTCTGAGATGAAAGCGAGCAAACGGGATGATGTCCATTGCTGCTACCATTAAACCAATGACTTCCATACACTGAGCCACTGATGGCCGAAGAATGGACTGCAGTGCTCGGCAAGTATTTAGAATCTTTGATTTTCTGACCTCTGTCAGAAAATTTTTCATGTTTACCGAGTCTATCAGAGTTCCCAGGAATGGAACTCTTGTTTGTGGAACCAGTGAACTCTTTTCTACGTTCACTTTCCAACCATGAATTCTTAAAAATGACAACACGATGTCCGTGTGAGATTTGGTCAGATGATAAGTTGATGCCTGGATCAAAATATCGTCCAGATAAGGCACCACCGCTATGCCCCGCAGCCTGAGCACCGCTAGAAGGGACCCTAGGACCTTTGTAAAGATTCTGGGGGCTGTGGCCAACCCGAAGGGAAGAGCCACAAACTGATGATGTTTGTCCTGAAAGGCAAATCTTAGGAATTGATGATGATCCTTGTGGATAGGAATGTGAAGGTACGCATTCTTCAGATCCACAGTGGTCAGCAATTGACCCTCCTGGATCATTGGCAAACTTGTACGAATGGTCTCCATCTTGAACGATGGGACTCTGAGAAATTTGTTTAGACCTTTGAGATCTAAAATTGGTCTGAAAGTTCCCTCTTTTTTGGAAACTGCGAATAGGTTTGAGTAGAACCCCTGGCCTGTTCCAGCTCTGGAACTGGGCAAATTACACCCATTGTGTAAAGGTCTTTTACACAGTGTAAGAACGCCTCTCTTTTTGTCTGGTCTACAGACAAACTTGAAAGATGAAATCTCCCCCTTGGGAGAAAATCTTTGAATTCCAGCTGGTACCCCTAGGTCACAATTTCCAGTGCCCAGGGATCCTGTACATCCCTTGCCCAAGCCTGAGCAAAGAAAGAGAGTCTTTCCCCTACTAGATCCGGTCCCGGATCGAGGGCTGCCCCTTCATGCTGTCTTGGTAGCAGCAGAGGGCTTCTTGGCTTGTTTACCTTTATTCCAGGCCTGGTTAGGTCTCCAGACCGACTTGGATTGAGCAAAGTTCCCTTCCTGCTTAGTGGAGGAAGAGGAAGCAGAGGATACTCCTTTAAAGTTTCGAAAGGAACGAAAATTATTTTGTTTACCCCTCATCTTGAGGGACTTGTCCTGAGGAAGGGCGTGGCCCTTACCTCCAGTAATGTCAGAGATTATCTCCTTCAACTCAGGCCCGAATAGGCTCTTACCTTTTAAAGGAATAGCTAAAAGCTTAGATTTGGATGATACGTCAGCAGACCATGATTTCAGCCATAACGCTCTGTGCACCAGGATGGCAAAGCCTGCGTTTTTCACCGCTAATTTTGCAATTTGAAAAGCAGCATCAGTAATAAATGAATTGGCTAATTTAAGAGCCTATATTCTGTCTAAAATGTCTTCTAAGGGCGTCTCTACCTTCAGAAACTCCTCCAAGGCGTCAAGCCAAAATGCTCCTGCAGTAGTTACTGGAACAATGCAGGCTGTAGACTGTAATAGAAAACCCTGGTGAACAAATAGCTTCTTTAGAAGACCCTCTAATTTTTTATCCATAGGGTTTTTAAAAGCACAACTTTCCTCAATAGGTATAGTTGTACACTTAGCTAGAGTAGATATAGCTCCCTCCACCTTAGGGACCAATTGCCAGGAGTCCCGTATGGTGTCAGATATAGGAAACATTTTCTTAAAGTTAGGAGGGGGAGAAAACGGTATTCCTGGTCTATCCAATTCCCTCTTAACAATTTCCGAAATGCTTTTAGGAACCGGAGAAACACCATATCTTGCAAAGTAAAAGAAGTAGACACACTAGAAGTACTTGGCGTCGCTTGCGTGGGCATTAAAGGTTGTGACACTTGGGGAGAATTGGATGACATATCCTGATTCTCTTCTGACTGAGAATCATCCTTAGGCATATTTTCATTTCCTAAAATATGTTCTTTACAGTGTAGGGCCCTTTCAGTACAAGAAGGACACAATGTAAGAGGGGGTTCCACAATGGCTTCTAAACACATAGAACACTGACTTTCTTCAATGTCAGACATGTTGATCAGACTAGTTATAACAGCACAAGTCGTTAACAACCTTTATTACATAGGAAAAACAATCAGCAAAAAAAAAATGAGTACTGCGCCTTTAAGAATAAAAAGAGTACACTGTTTTTTCAAAATTGCTAAAACGTTATGCAAAATGATTAATTTCGATTATGTGTGAACCTAATGTGCAATCGGATATTGCACCACAAGTAAACAGGAGAGTTAACCCTTTAATTCTAGTGTTTAGCCCACAAAAAGCGTTATGCAGAGAAAAATTGTTAAACTGCCCCTGCACCCAGCAGAGCTGTGGCGCCTACCTGCCCCAAAGGACTGGAAAAACGATCCAGTCTCACTCCGAAAAACAGCCTCACAGTCAGGTCCCAACTGGAGCTAATGGCTGCTGTTCTCTCCAAACTCTAACTGCGCACTGAGGCGCGAAATTAGGCCCGCCCATCATCCTCAATGTGCAAATAACTTAAACAACTGCATGGGAAGTGGTTTTAAGAAAAACGGCTATGAATAAATGTTATCTAATAAACATATATGCCATGTGGACCCCTCAGTATCACAAAATGTCAGCCCTGATAAGTCTCATATTTAATAAAGTGTTTTCTAGGCTGTCCCAGTGTCTTCAACCATATAGCCCATAAGCGTCCCTTGTTGAAATATCTCACAAGGATAATTGTACCATCCTAACCAGGACTACTGCTTACCACTTCCCAACCTGGGAAATATGTCAGCCCATTCTGATCTACAACAGTCTCCTCAGAATATAAATGACTGCACATACCTTAATGCTGCTTGCTGTAAGAAACGTTCCCCACACTGAAGATTTCTCTTGTTCTCCTCAGCAAATTTTGTGGGAACGAATATGGATCTCAGTTACAACTGCTAAGATCATCAAACTTAAGGCAGAATTCTTCTTCTATGTCCTGCCTGAGGAAAAAATAGTAATCTCCGGTACCATTTAAAATAAAAAAATTCTTGATTTGAAGAAACTAAAAACTATCATTTTATCACCACTTAACTTTACCCTTCCTATTACTAGCATAGGCAAAGAGAATGACTGGGGGGAGGAGTTAAGGGATGAGCTATATAGCAGCTCTGCTGTGGTGCTCTTTGCCACTTCCTGTTAACAGGAGGATAATACCCGTAAGTAAGGATGAAACCCGTGGACTCGGCATATCTTGTAAAAGAAACACATACAAACACACACACTCATACGCCCACACAAACTCACGCACGCACGCACACACAAACTCATGCACGCACGCACGCACACACACACACACACACACACACACACACACAAACTCATGCACGCACTAGTAAACACACTTATACACACACAAACTCATACACACAAACAAATTCATATATACACACACTTATACACACACTCATACACACAACACACAGAAACTCATACACACACAAACACACAAACTCATGCGCGCACACACACAAACTCATGCACGCACACACACAAACACATGCACGCACTCTTACACACACAAACTCATACACACACACACACTCATATACACACAAACTCATACACACACCACACAAACTCATACACACACAAGCTCATGCACACGCACACAAGCTCATGCACACGCACACAAACTCATGCACACAAACTCATGCACACGCGCGCACACAAACTCATGCACACGCGTGCACACACACACAAACTCACGCACACAAACTCACGCACACACACACAAACAAACTCACGCACACACGCACGCGCACACACACACACACACAAACTCACACACACACGCACGCGCACACACACAAACTCACACAAGCTTGTGTATACACACGCAAACTCATACATACTCACACACACTTTAAAACATTTTTAACTAGTGCTTTTTTAAATGCTGTCTATATTATACTGCATATGTTTTTAAATGCTATATACAGTGGATATAAAAAGTCTACACACCTGTTAAAATGTCAGGTTTCTGTGATGTAAAAAATTGAGACTGATAAATCATTTCAGAACTTTTTCCACTTTTAACCCCTTAACGACACAAGTCGTACAGGGTACGTCATACACAAACTGGTCTTTAAAGACCAGCGATGTACCCTGTACGTCGTTAGGGGTTTAAAGCAGCTGGAAGCGATCCTGATCGCTTCCAGCCGCTTTCAAGGTATTGCTGTGATGCCTCGATATTGAGGCATCACCGCAATACCTTTTTTGGCACACCGATGCAGAGAGGGCCACTCTATGGTCCTCTCTGCATCGGCCAGCGATGGTGCCGATCAGAGGTGGGTGGCCCATCGCTGGACTAGTTCTGGCAAGGTGGGTGAGAGCGTACACGAGGGGCACACACGATCAATAGTACTTTTATGGGAGAGGGAGGAGGGAGAGGGGAAATATTCCTTTGTAAAGGGGATCTTGGTGGGGTAGGGGGTACTATAGTGAGGGGGGCAGCTACACTACGGAAAAATGGGGTTAAATGGAAAAATAAATTAAAAAAGCTTTTTTTTTTTTTTTTAAAGAAATTGGGTACTGGCAGGCAGCTGCCAGTACCTAAAATTGCCACAAATAGGAAGAGGGGGGGGAGGTTAAGAGAACAGTTTATTAAAAATAAAAATAAAAAGGAAAAACCTAAACAAATGCAATAAACAATTTTAAACAATTTTTAAACCTTTTTTAAACAGTTTTTGTCACTATGTCTCCAATTGTGCCTCTTGTTAAAGTAATCACTTACATTACTAGTAGGGTTATGAAAAAGTTTCCAACCCTAGGATCTTGTAATAAATATACCATATGGGTGTCTACCATCCCACTTCCACATCAATTGGGATTATCTTGTGTTATGGCAGCTAAATGTGAGTTATCCCTCCCTTCACCTCCGATCAACCATGTTTTGTATATGTGCGGCCATTTCATACACAGAATATGTTTGTTTGAATTTTGTTAATATTTCAGTCCATGTAGGTGTCCCCATTTTCCAGTACTTTGCTATCCTGGTTCTAGTGATGGTGCATAATATTCTTATGAAGGCATTAATATGATTGTTAATATTGTTAAGAGTTGGTAGTTTCTCATGTAAGAGGGCTTGTGGTATGGTGAGGGATATGTTTTCATCAAGTAAATTACTCAGGAATCTGGATAGTTCTGCCCAGATATCCCGAACCCTGGGGCAGTCCCACCACATATGCAAATAGGTTTTTATATTGTTACATCCTCTATAACAAAGTCTGGATCCACCCTTTGCGGAGTGGGGCAGTCTGTATGGGCATCAAGTACCAGCGGAAAGATGTTTTGATGCTGTTCTCTCTAAGGTCAGCACTGAGTCATCTTCTACAGGAGTCATTAAACAACCTATACCATTGTTCTAGATCTCTTGCTTCCCCTACATCTGCCTCCCATCTAAGAATCAAGGGTGTCTTGGTTTTGAGTTTATCCGTTTGTAAGTCAATTTATATCTGTGATATTGCATGCTTGGGTCTATTGGGAGCACTGCACAATCTTTCTAGGTTTGTGGTTGGATGTGTTGGAATTTTAGTTATGTAAGCGAGGATTGTAGATGCAATTTGTAAGTAGAGAAACAATTGTAGTGGTAGAGGTTCTGTTTTTTGTTTCAATTGTGAAAATGTTATGTGATCTATTACTCACGTAGTCAGCTACTCTGTAGAGGCCTTTGTTTTCCCATTTGCTGATTAGGGGCCTATAGTCTGCAGATATAACATTTTTTAGAGGTTTTCTCAGGGAGTTTACGGGAAAAATGGCATGATTCTTAAGTGCAGCCTGCCATTCTTGATTTGATGGTTTAGTAGTTAGAGAATATTTTGTTTTTCCTTCCCCTTTAAAATCTGTATTCAATATGATATCTTCTGGTGAGCTATTTCAGATTCTAGAATGGGCCACAAAATGTTTCTGTCTCGCATGCCACAATTTGGGCTAACCTGGATGCATGGTAGTAGTCAAGTAAGTTAGGTAACCCAACCCCTCCTAATCGTCTGTGTCTCGTCAAAACCTGGAAAGGTATTCTGGCCTGTTTCTTGTCTCTAAGGAATCTATGTAATGCTGATTGAAGCGATTCAAGATCATATTTGTTGACCTTGATTGGCAGTACTCGGAATACGTAGAGCAACCTTGGTAGTATGTTCATCTTAATGGATGTTAAACTGCCATACTATGAAAAATTGTATGTCTGCCACTTAGTGAGATCTGAGGGGATTTTTCTAAAGAGTGGTATATAGTTTTTAAAGCAGTGTACAATATGGGTTAATACTTCCCTCAAGATATCAGAACTGCAGCCGTCCCACAGTCTCTCCTGAAATCTGTGTAGATAAATAGGGTGTGCTAGATGGAGGCGCTGGTTCACTCTATGAATCGATTCAATCACTGTATATTTCTTATTCCTCAATGGTTTTCATCTGTAGAGGTGTTGAGATGTGTACTCCTTTTCTAAGTACAGATAGAAAATTCTTTATCCAAGCTGCGAAACCCAAACTTTTTCTGGTCTCAAGCAGCTTGGATAAAGGGTTTTCTACCTGTACTTAGAAAAGGAGTACATCTCAGCACCTCTACAGATGAAAACCGTTGAGGAATAAGAAATATACAGTGATTGAATCGATTCATAGAGTGAACCTGTGCCTCCATCTAGCACACCCTGGTATATAGTTTTGTTTATATAGATGTGTGGAGTGAGGTGTTAAATTTATTCCGAGATATTTTATGCTATCTTTAACCCATCTGATTTCAAAGTTGGCTTCTATGAGTTTAATTGTATGTTTTGGGAGCGTAATGGGAGGGCCTCACACTTTTAGAGATTTATTTTATACCCTGAAATAGAGGAAAAGCCTTGGATATTATTATACAGGTTAGGTGGGGACCTAAGTGGTTTAGTTCGTGTCAGCAAGACGTTGTCTGCAAAGAGAGTAATCTTATGTGTAATCTTCCCAATTTGTAGCCCTGTAATGTCCGGATTGTTTCTAATGGAGGCTGCTAGCGGCTCAATGCATATAGCAAACAGAAGTGGCGGAAGGGGACACCCCTGTCTGGTACCATTCAGGATCTGAATCGCTTTGGATTGATGTCCAATTGCCCTGACCTGTGCTGTCGGTTTGGAGTATACATTTTTAATTGCTGTGAGAAACGGTTCATGGATCTCAATTCTCCTCAGAATTATCCACATGTACCTCCAGTCCACTCTGTCTAATGCCTTCTCCGCATCCAGTGAGAAGAGCAGAGAAGGCACTCCATTGTCTGTTAGCTGGTCCACCACCGCAACTATCCTCCGTACGTTGTCTGGGGCTTCCCTACCTGTAATAAAACCTACCTGGTCCGGGTGTATAAATGTTGGGATTATCTGTTTAAGCCTATTTGCCAGTATTTTGGTCACTATTTTTCCCATGTCTTGGTTTATAAGGGAGATGGGCCTATAACTGGGACAATATTTAGGTTTTTTTTTTTTTTTTTTGGTAATACTATTATTTTGACTTGGAGTAATTCTGTTGGGATGTCATGACTATCCATGATATGATTGGCAAATTTAATTAAATGAGGGACTAATGTGGATTTTAAAAGTTTGTAATATTCTCCAGGGAACCCATCCGGTCCCGGCGCCTTCCCCAGTTTGAGATCTTTAAGAAGTGCTATTATTTCTGCCTGGGTTATTTTGGCATTCAATATTTCACAGTCTCTTTCTGTTATTTTACCTATATTAGCTAACTTTAGGAAATTTTGTAGCCTTTGTTGGATAGTACTGTCATGGCTAACTTTATTACCATCATAAAGAATTCCATAGTAGTTTGCGAACGTGTCTACAATCTCTTGTGGATTAGATGTTAGGTGGACCGCCGAGTTCTGTAGAAGTGGGATTGAGGAAGCTTGATGAAAAATTAATTTCTTTCATAGTGGTGAGAGTCCACGAGACCTGTCCATTTTTTATTAAATTTACTTATATTTTTTATGGCAGCAGTTCTAGATTGCACCTAATTTTCATTCTATATGTATGCCACTTGTTGTTTTTGTAGCATTGTTGTGAGTGGTCTAAGTGCATTTTGATGTTGTAGAGTGTGTATGCAGAGGTCCTGGTAGAATTGAACCACATTTCCCTGAAATTTTGAAGTGGTGTTCTGACGAGCTGCTTGTAGAATCTTTTCTTTCTCAGGAAATCGTAAAAGTCGAACAATTACATCCCTTGGTGGTAAATCATCCTTGGGTCTGGCTCTAAGTGCCCTGTGGGCTCGTTCTATCTGATATGAATCTTCTGCGGAATCTCCCTTGATTGTATGGAACAGTTGTTGAAGATATGTATTGAGATCTTTGTAATTGACTCTGGGACTCCTTTGAGTCTTAGCTTACACCTCCTAGACCTGTTCTCCAAGTCTTCCATCTTTTCCTGGAGTTCCAGAATTTCTTGTTGTTGGGAAGAAATAGAATGCGATAGTGTAGGTATATCTTCTGCTATCTCATCCTGGTTATTTTCTAGAGTGTCTACACGACTACCCATTTCTGCAATATCACTTTTGATCTCTTTTAAAGGGACACTAAACCCAAATTTTTTTCTTCCATGATAGATAGAGCAGGAAGTTTTAAGCAACTTTCTAATGTACTCCTATTATCAATTTTTCTTTGTTCTCTTGCTATCTTTATTTTAAAAGCAGAAATGTAAATCTTAGCAGCCAGACCATTTTAGGTTCAGTACCATGGATAGTGCTTGCTTATTGGAGGCTTACATTTACCCACCAATAAGCAAGCATAACCCAGGTTCTCAACCAAAAACGGGCCGGTGCATCACATTCCTGCTTTTTAAATAAAGATAGAAAGAGAACGAAGAAAAAATGATAATAGGAGTAAATTAGAAAGTTGCTCAAAATTTCATGCTCTATCTAAATCATGAAAGAAAAATATTGGGTTCAGTGTCCCTTTAAGCTGTCTGGAGTAGGATAGACAACCTTCACTCCACAGTAACAATGTTTTTAAAAGTTTGCATCAATGTCTTGCTTGGAGACCAACATTTGCAAGTCTGCTTTTGTAGCAGGGATTTGGTCTGCCGCTAATAATGTAGTAGACTCTGAGTTAGTATCTTCTTCATTGTCTGTCTCCATGTTTTCTGGAGGTTTGTTCGATTTTGATGTCTTGAAAACAGAATCCATGGGGATGGATTTAGTGATCTTGTCCGGTTTATTTGTCTTTCTTGTGGACATGTTTACACTGGGATTTGTGTATCTGCTTTACAGAGGGTGTTAGATTAAAGGACAAAGTCCAGACCCAAGATGGTGCGTTTTGAATGTGGAACAAATGTGCTTTTCTTTCATGTAAATGGCAAGAGTCCATGAGCTAATGACGTATGGGATATACATTCCTACCAGGAGGGACAAAGTTTCCCAATCCTCAAAATGCCTATAAATATACCTCCCACCACACACATACTTCCGTTTTACAAACTTTGCCTCCTATGGAGGTGGTGAAGTAAGTTTGTGCTTGATTTTTAAGTTTTCTTCTATGATAAGCGCTTCTAAGCATTCTGAAGCCCAATTCCTCTGAGTACAGTGTTTGTCAGAGGGATATGAAGAGAGTATCGCCTATTGGTTTTATGGTTTCCCTCGCGGGAAATCTTTTCAAGGGTTCTCTGTTATTGGTCATAGGGATTCATCTCCTACCTCCCTTTTCAGATTGACGATATACTCTTATACCATTACCTCTGCTGATAGTTTTCAGTACTGGTTTGGTGGTCTGCTATATGTGGATAGGTGTCTTTCGGTAAGTATGTATCATTATTTAAAGGGATACTGAACCCAAATTTTTTCTTTCTTGATTCAGATAGAGCATGAAATTTTAAGCAACTTTCTAATTTACTCCTATTATCAAATTTTCTTTATTCTCTTGGTATATTTATTTGAAATGCAAGAATGTAAGTTTAGATGCTGGCCCATTTTTGGTGAACAACCTGGGTTGTCCTTGCTGATTGGTGGATAATTTCATCCACCAATAAAAAAATGCTATCCAGAGTTCTGAACCAAGAAAAAAAGCTTAGATGCTTTCTTTTTCAAATAAAGATAGCAAGAGAACGAAGAAAAATTGATAATAGGAGTAAATTAGAAAGTTGCTTAAAATGTCATGCTCTATCACGAAAGAAAAAAAATTGGGTTCCGTGTCCCTTTAAGCACTCTCAGCTATGTTTGGCGCTTTATGTACAGGTAGCCCTCAGTTTACGCCGGGGTTAGGTTCCAGGAGGAATGGTTGTAAATCGAAACCGTTGTAAATTGAAACCCAGTTTATAATGTAAGTCAATGGGAAGTGAGGGAGTTAGGTTCCAGGCCCCTCTCAAAATTGTCAAAAGTAACACCTAATACATTATTTTTAAAGCTTTAAAATGAAGACTTTAAATGCTAAACAGCATTATAAACCTAATAATATAGATTGTATCATCATCAGACTAAGTTTAATGAACAAAAACATTTGCTAAACATCACCTAATAAAATAATTACACAACAGATTGCATCATCATCAAACTAAGTTTAATGAACAAAAACGTTTTTTTACTTGCATTTTTCTGCAATCAGTTCTCTGCATTGTTAGCATGTTAGATAATATTGGGTCTGCACCTATTCTATGCATTTCAATCTGTAGGGATTAATGGGCAGTTAGGCACCCTCATCTCAAGCATCTGGACAGGAAGATAATAGGGAAGTGCCTGTTAAATTTAGCTTGACAGATCTGGTCTGATCTGTCTACACAGATCAATTTAAGCCTGTAAAGTTGCATAACTTTGCTGCAAAACAAGTGGACAACTCCACCTACTGGCTATTTTAATTAGTGCATTGCTTTCCAAAAGTTTTTCAATAGCAGTCACATGACTGAAAAAAAGGTTGTTATTCTGTAAAGGCGCAAATTGAACCAGCGTAAACCGAGGGCCACCTGTATTAATATAAAGTTTTAATATATGTATTTACTTATATTTGCTATGAGTCAGGTCTATGTGTATGAGAATCATGTTTTAGGAAGTTAGTTTTTACATTTTTAAATTTTCTTACCTGGGGTTTAGTCTTTTTTTTCAATTTGACTTTTTTTCCTTAAATTTCGCATGCAAATCTAGGCTCGCGGGGGCGCAAAATGCTGTTATTGCGTAATTTTTGTCATGAAAATTTTGTCGCAAGTTTTTTCAATCCCTGCGTCTTTATTGACGTTAGTTTGTTTGGTGCGAAGTCGCGCTTGTTATTACACAAGTTGCGTCATTTCCGGATGTTGTTTGGCGCCAACGTTGCGTTGTGCATCATACTTGGTGCCAAATATTTTTTTGGTTATATTACCCCACTTCCTTTATGCTCCCTACTCTCATTATATTCTAGAGGTCTATGCTGTTTGCTTTTTTGCTTATTTAGCATATGCATTTTTTTCCCATTCCTGAAACTACTATATGAGGAAATTGAATATTTTGTTTAAATGTTATTTTTTTCTTTTACATTTTGCAAGATGTCTCAGTCTGATCCTGTCTCAGAAGCTACTGTAGGAACCATGTTGCCTGAACACAGCTCTACCAAAGCTAAGTGTATCTGTTGTAAACATGTGTATAGAGACCAATCATAAAATCTTATAATTAAAACTTTACTAGTTACTAGGCAGTTCTATTATTGACCCCTATTGGACTGTTAAGGTCCCATGTGTATAGAGACCAATCATAAAAATCTCATATTTGCAACGTCACTAGTTACTTAGGACTATTCTGACTTTTGTTCAGCATGGTCATTACATGTTCGCAATAGACTTACAGGACGCTTATCTTTACATTCCGATTCATCCAGATCACTATCGGTTTCTAAATTTCTCTTTCTTTCATGTAATTGGCAAGAGTCCATGAGCTAGTGACATATGGGATATACAATCCTACCAGTAGGGGCAAAGTTTCCCAAACCTCAAAATGCCTATAAATACACCCCTCACCACACCCACAATTCAGTTTTACAAACTTTGCCTCCTATGGAGGTGGTGAAGTAAGTTTGTGCTAAGATTTCTACGTTGATATGCGCTTCTCAGCATTGTTGAAGCCCGATTCCTCTCAGAGTACAACGAATGTCAGAGGGACGTGAAGGGAGTATCACCTATTGAATACGATGATTTCCCTAACGGGGGTCTTTTTCATGGGTTCTCTGTTATCGGTCGTAGAGATTCATCTCCTACCTCCCTTTTCAGATCGACGATATACTCTCAAATTTACCATTACCTCTACTAAAGAACTATTTTAGTACTGGTTTGGCTATCTGTTATATGTGGATGGGTGTCTTTTGGTAAGTATGTTTTCATTTACTTAAGACACTCTCAGCTATGGTTTGGCACTTTATGCAAATTATAAATATATGTATTGTACTTATATTTGCCATGAGTCAGGTTCATGTATTTCCTTCTGCAGACTGTCAGTTTCATATTTAGGAATATAAACACTTTAAGAAATTTGTTTCTTTCCTGGGGTTTAGTCTTTTTCAATTTGACTACTTTTGCATTTGCGGGTATTAGGCCCGCGGGTGCGTCAAATGTTAGACTTTATTGCGTCATTTTTGGCGCAAATTTTTTTGGCGCTGGAAATTACGTTTTTGACACAACTTCGTCATTTCCTGCATCATACGTGACATCGAGACCTTTCACACGGCGGCCTCATTAGTGACGCAAGTGTGTCATTTCCGGTAATTTTTGGCGCCAAAAAAGTTTACGTTACGTTGTGCGTCATACTTGGCGCCAATTTTTCTTCATTATTTCAATACCCCATTGATGTTTGCCTCCTGCTTTCTTCTCTATCAGAGGCCTATGCTTTTGCATTTTTTCCCATTCCTGAAACTGTCATTTAAGGAAATAGATAATTTTGCTTTATATGTTGTTTTTTCTCTTACATTGAGCAAGATGTCCCAATCTGATCCTGTCTCTGAAGTTTCTGCTGGAACATTGCTGCCTGACATCGGTTCTACCAAAGTTAAGTTCATTTGTTGTAAAATTGTAGAAATTATTCCACAGAATGTCATTTGTAATAGTTGTCATGATAAACTTTTACATGCAGATAGTGTTTCTATCAGTAATAGTACATTGCCAGTTGCAGTTCCTTCAACTTCTAATGTGCATGATATACCTGTAAATTTTAAAGAATTTGTTTCTGAATCTATTATGAAGGCTTTGTCTGCATTTCCACCTTCTAATAAACGTAAAAGGTCTTTTTAAACTTCTCATTTAGCTGATGAAATTTCAAATGACCAACAACATAATAATTCATCCTCTTCTGATGAGGATCTATCTGAAACAGAAGATCCTTCCTCAGATATTGACACTGACAAATCTACTTATTTATTTAAAATAGAGTATATGCGTTCTTTATTGAAAAAGTGTTAATTACTTTGAATATTGAGGTAACCAGTCCTATTGACGTTCAGTCTAATAAACGTTTAAATGCTGTTTTTAAACCTCCTGTGGTTTCTCCAGGTGTTTTTCCCATTCCTGAGGCTGTTTCTGATATGATTTCTAGGGAATGGAATAAGCCAGGTACTTCCTTTATTCCTTCTTCAAGGTTTAAGAGATTGTATCCTTTACCAGCAAAATCTATAGAGTTTTGGGAAAAAATCCCCAAAGTTGATGGGGCTATTTCTACTCTTGCTAAACGTACCACTATTCCTATGGAAGATAGTACTTCCTTTAAGGATCCTTTAGATAGGAAGCTTGAATCTTATCTAAGGAAGGCCTATTTATATTCAGGTCATCTTCTCAGACCTGCTATTTCTTTGGGTGATGTTGCGGCTGCATCAACTTTCTGGTTGGAAACTTTAGCGCAACATGAATTGGATTCTGACATATCTAGCATTGTTCGCCTACTGCAACATGCTAATCATTTTATTTGTGATGCTATTTTTGATATTATCAAAATTGATGTTAGATCCATGTCTTTAGCTGTATTAGCTAGAAGAGCTTTGTGGCTTAAATCTTGGAATGCTGATATGACATCTAAATCTAGATTACTATCTCTTTCTTTCCAAGGTAATAATTTATTTGGTTCTCAGTTGGATTCTATTATTTCAACTATCACTGGAGGAAAAGGAGTTTTTTTGCCTCAGGATAAAAAACCTAAGGGTAAATCTAAGGCTTCTAACCGTTTTCGTTCCTTTCGTCAGAATAAGGAACAAAAACTCAATCCTCCTCCCAAGAATCTGCTTCCAATTGGAAGCCTTCCTCAAATTGGAATAAATCCAAGCCATTTAGGAAACCAAAGTCTGCCCCTAAGTCCGCATGAAGGTGCGGCCCTCATTCCAGCTCAGCTGGTAGGGGGCAGATTAAGGTTTTTCAAGGATTAAAGATAAAATCTGTCCAAAATCATTGGATTCAGAGCATTGTCTCTCAAGGGTATCGAATAGGATTCAAAGTAAGACCTCCTGTGAGAAGATTTTTTCTCTCACACATTCCTGTAAATCCAGTAAAAGCTCAGGCTTTTCTGAAGTGTGTTTCAGACCTGGAGTTTTCAGGGGTAATTATGCCAGTTCCTCCTCAGGAACAAGGTTTGGGGTTTTATTCAAACCTATTCATTGTACCAAAGAAAGAAAATTTGTTCAGACCAGTTCTGGATCTGAAAATTTTGAATCGTTATGTAAGAGTACCAACTTTCAAGATGGTGACTATATGGACTATTCTGCCTTTTGTTCAGTAAGGACATTATATGTCCACAATAGACTTGCAGGATGCATACCTTCATATTCCGATTCATCCAGAACACTATAAGTTTCTGAGATTCTCTTTTCTAGACAAGCATTACCAATTTGTTGCTCTTCCATTTGGCCTAGCAACAGATCCAATAATCTTTTCAAAGGTTCTGGGTGCCCTACTATCTGTAATCAGAGAACAGGGTATTGCGGTGTTTCCTTATTTGGACGATATCTTGGTACTAGCTCAGTCTTTACATACTGCAGAATCTCACACGAATCAACTAGTGTTGTTTCTTCGGAAACATGGTTGGAGGATCAATTTACCAAAAAGTTTCTTGATTCCTCAGACAAGGGTCACCTTTTTAGGCTTCCAGATAGATTCAGTGTCCAATTGGTCCCAGCATGCCGGCACCTTCAGTCTCAGTCATTCCCTTCAGTGGCTATGTGCATGGAAGTTTTAGGTCTCATGACTGCAGCATCGGACGCAATCTCCTTTGCTCATTTTCACATGAGACCTCTACAGCTTTGTATGCTGAATCAATGGTGCAGGGATTATACAAAGATATCACAATTAATATCCTTGAATCCCAATGTACGACACTCTCTGACATGGTGGATAGATCACCATCGTTTGGTTCAAGGGGCTTCTTTTGTTCGCCCAACCTGGACTGTGATCACAACAGATGCGAGTCTTTCAGGTTGGGGAGCTGTTTGGGGGTCTCTGACAGCACAAGGGGTTTGGAAATCTCAAGAGGCGAGATTACCAATAAATATTTTAGAACTCCGTGCAATTCTCAGGGCTCTTCAGTTCTGGCCTCTACTAAAGAGAGAACCGTTCATTTGTTTTCAGACAGACAATATCACAACTATGGCTTATGTCAATCATCAGGGTGGGACTCACAGTCCCCAAGCTATGAAAGAAGTATCTCGGATACTTGCTTGGGCGGAATCCAGCTCCTGTCTAATCTCTGCGGTGCATATCCCAGGTGTAGACAATTGGGAGGCGGATTATCTCAGCCGCCAGACTTTACATCCAGGGGAGCGGTCTCTCCATCCAGATGTGTTTTCTCAGATTGTTCAGATGTGGGGTCTTCCAGAGATAGATCTCATGGCCTCTCATCTAAACAAGAAACTTCCCAGATACCTGTCCAGGTCCTGGGATGTTCAGGCGGAAGCAGTGGATGCGCTGACGCTTCCTTGGTGTTATCAACCTGCTTACATCTTCCCGCCTCTAGTTCTCCTTCCAAGAGTGATTTCCAAAATCATCATGGAACAGTCTTTTGTGTTGCTGGTGGCTCCAGCATGGCCACACAGGTTTTGGTATGCGGATCTGGTGCGGATGTCCAGTTGCCCGCCTTGGCCACTTCCGTTACGGCCGGACCTACTATCTCAAGGTCCGTTTTTCCATCAGGATCTCAAATCATTAAATTTGAAGGTATGGAAATTGAACGCTTAGTTCTAAGTCATAGAGGTTTCTCTGATTCAGTGATTAATACTATGTTACAAGCTCGTAAATCTTTCTCTAGAAAGATTTATTATAGAGTTTGGAAGACTTACATTTCTTTCATGTAATTAGCAAGAGTCCATGAGCTAGTGACGTATGGGATATACATTCCTACCAGGAGGGGCAAAGTTTCCCAAACCTCAAAATGCCTATAAATACACCCCTCACCACACCCACAAATCAGTTTTACAAACTTTGCCTCCTGTGGAGGTGGTGAAGTAAGTTTGTGCTAGATTCTTCGTTGATATGCGCTCCGCAGCAGGTTGGAGCCCGGTTTTCCTCTCAGCGTGCAGTGAATGTCAGAGGGATGTGAAGAGAGTATTGCCTATTTGAATTCAATGATCTCCTTCTACGGGGTCTATTTCGTAGGTTCTCTGTTATCGGTCGTAGAGATTCATCTCTTACCTCCCTTTTCAGATCGACGATATACTTTTATATATACCATTACCTCTACTGATTCTCGTTTCAGTACTGGTTTGGCTTTCTACTACATGTAGATGAGTGTTGACTGGGGTAAGTAAGTCTTATTTTCTGTGACATTCTAAGCTATGGTTGTGCACTTTTATATAAAGTTCTAAATATATGTGTTTAAACATTTATTTGCCTTGATTCAGGATGTTCAATGTTCCTTATTTCAGACAGTCAGTTTCATATTTGGGATAATGCATATGAATAAATCATTTTTTTCTTACCTTAAAATTTGACTTTTTTCCTGTGGCCTGTTAGGCTCGCGGGGGCTGAAAATGCTTCATTTTATTGCGTCATTCTTGGCGCGGACTTTCTTGGCGCAAATTTTTTTGGTCATTTCCGGCGTCATACGTGTCGCCGGAAGTTGCGTCATTTTTTTGACGTTTTTGCGCCAAAAAATGTCGGCGTTACCGGATGTCGAGCGTCATTGTTGTCTCCACAATATTTAAGTCTCATTATTTATTGCTTCTGGTTGCTAGAAGCTTGTTCATTGTCATTTTTTTCCCATTCCTGAAACTGTCATTTAAGGAATTTGATCATTTTTGCTTTATATGTTGTTTTTTTCTATTACATATTGCAAGATGTCTCAGATTGTCCCTGAATCAGAAGCCACTTCTGGAAAAACGCTTAACTGAGTTTCAGTTTTACCAAAGCTAAGTTCATTTATTTTAAATGTTTATCTTTAGCTATGGTTGTAATAAGGTATTATGATATACTTTTACATGCAGAATCCATTAGTGTTTATGCTTTATATATTTCCATTCTTACATTTTATGTACAAGAAATATTTAGATTTATAAGAAATATTTTCTGATTCTATTTTAAAGGCTTTGTCTGACTTTGTGCCTTCTAATAAAATTTTTAGGTCTTTTTCACTTCTTTTTTAATTATTGAAGTTTCAAATGACCAACAACATGCTGATTTATCCTTCTCTGATGATGTTTTTTCTCTTTCAAAAATTTTCTTCATCAGATATTGACACTAACAAATCTACTTTTTTATTATTTTTCTATTATTAAAGTACATTTGTTCTTTGTTGAAGAGGTGTTGATTATTTTGGATATTAAGGTAACTAGTTCTTTAAGACTAGCTGACACTATTTCTGCCTATTTATTTCTTCTGTGTTTTCAGAGGTTTTCTTTCCAATTCCCCATTCTAGGGAATGGAATAGGCTGAGAATTTTCTTTTATTCCTTTTTTAAAGGTTTTAAACTATATTCTTTGCCAGCAGTTAAATTCAATTTGGAGGGTTCTCCAATTTATTGGGGCTATCTCTACTTCTACTAATTATGCTATTGTTTCTATAGCAAAATAGTATTTATTTTCCTTTAGATAGTTGTATCTTATTTATGGAAAATTATTTAGTTTCAGGTACTTTTCTTGGTCCTGTGATTTATTTGGATATTGCAATTGCTTCATTTTTTCTGTTTACTTTAGGATCAAGTATCAGATTATGATTCATTTTAGCATTGTTAAAGGACAACATTTACTAGACTAGGTGCTGTTGCATTTGTCTTGTTGTTTTGCATTTATTGATTATGCAAGTCCACTGTATTGACTGGTCCTTTAAACTGGACTATCATGCTAATAATTTCATTTGTGTCTTCATTTTATTGAATATTTTCGCAAATGAGGGTTAATCTATGTCTTTAGCTATTTTAGCTAGAAGAATTTTGTTCTAAGATAATCAATTATTTGTTTTATAATTGGATTCAATTCTTAACTGTTACTCTGGGCTTCAAGATTGAGTTCTAAGACTAAAACGTTAAGCTTATACTAGTTTAGTTGTTCTTATTAAGGAACAAATTCCTGAGTTCTTTCCCAAGTAACATGTTTGTAATTGGGGTTCGAAATCAGCTCCCTAATATTGTGATGTACGTGCCGTATTCCAGCTTGACTGGTAAGGGGCAGGTTAAGACTTTTTTGAAATTTATTTGGTTCTATTTTGTCCAAATTTCTTTGATTTTATTCCAGTAAGGCTAACACTTTCTTTAAGTGTGTTCTGTCCTATATATTTTGGGTACTGTTGAAGCATGTCTAGGCACCCATGGGGTTCAAGCGCTGCTCAGACCTGGAATCTTCTGGGGTATTTCAATCAGTTCCTTTTTTTAGGAACCGGGTTCGGAGTTTTATTCAAACTATTTTGCCTTTTTATGGTCATTGATAGCATTATTTGTTTTCATTAGATACAATAAATGCATATTTTCATTTTTCTGTTTTCATTCAGATTATTTTCTGAGGATGCGGAATCTCATATGATTCACTTGCTCTTCAGGACATAGTTAGAGGATCTTTTTTTCCTCACACAAGGGTCACCTTTTTTAGGTTTCCAGAAAGTTTGTGTCACTGTCTTTGTCTCTATCAGACGAGGGATAATTCTATTGGGTTCCGTCTGTCGGTACCTTTAGTCTCTATTATTTCCTTCAGTTGCTATATATGCATAGAAGTTTTAGGTCTTATGGCCTCGGCATTGGATTCAATTCCCTTTGCTCATTTTCACTAGAAAGAACCTTTCCAGTCTTTTATGACTGTTGTTTCTTCTAGAATATGGTTGGAGGATCAATTTACCAAAAAGTTTGTTGATTCCTCAGACAAGGGTAACCTTTTTTAGGTTTCCTGATAGATTCAGTGTCCTTGTCTCTGTCTCTGACGGACAAGAGACGTCTGAAATTGGTTTCAGCTTGTCGAAACCTTCAGTCTCAATCTTTCCTTTCGGTAGCCTTATGCATGGAATTTCTAGGTCTTATGACTGCTGCATTGGACGCGGTTCCCTTTGCTCGTTTTCACATGCGACCTCTTCAGGTCTGTATGCTGAACCAGTGGTGCAGGGATTATACAAAGATATCTCAATTAATATCTTTAAAACCGATTGTTCGACATTTTCTGACGTGGTGGACAGACCACCATCGTTTAATTCAGGGGGCTTCTTTTGTTCTTCCAACCTGGACTGAGATTTCAACAGATGCAAGTCTGACAGGTTGGGGAGCTGTTTGGGGGTCTCTGACAGCACAAGGGGTTTGGGAATCTCAGGAGGTGAGATTACCAATCAATATTTTGGAACTCCGTGCAATTTTCAGAGCTCTTCAGTCATGGCCTCTTCTAAAGAGAGAGTCGTTCATTTGTTTTCAGACGGACAATGTCACAACTGTGGCATATGTCAATCATCAAGGAGGGACTCACAGTCCTCTGGCTATGAAAGAAGTATCTCGAATTCTGGTTTGGGCGGAATCCAGCTCCTGTCTAATTTCTGCGGTTCATATCCCAGATATAGACAATTGGGAAGCGGATTATCTCAGTCACCAAACGATACATCCGGGAGAATGGTCTCTTCACCCAGAGGTATTTCTTCAGATTGTTCAAATGTGGGGACTTCCAGAAATAGATCTGATGGCTTCTCATCTAAACAAGAAGCTTCCCAGGTATCTGTCCAGATCCAGGGATCCTCAGGCGGAGGCAGTGAATGCATTGTCACTTCCTTGGAAGTATCATCCTGTCTATATCTTTCCACCTTTAGTTCTTCTTCCAAGAGTAATTTCCAAGATTCTAAGGGGTGCTCGTCTGTTCTGCTGGTGGCTCCAGCATGGCCTCACAGGTTTTGGTATGCGGATCTTGTCCGGATGGCCACTTGCCAACCGTGGACTCTTCAGTTAAGACCAGACCTTCTATCACAAGGTCCTTTTTTCCATCAGGATCTCAAATCCTTAAATTTGAAGGTATAGAGATTGAACGCTTGATTCTCAGTCATAGAGGTTTCTCTGACTCTCTGATTAATACTATGTTACAGGCTCGTAAATCTGTATCTAGGAAGATATATTTTCGAGTCTGGAAGGTTTACATTTCTTGGTGTTTTTCTCATCATTTTTCTTGGCATTCTTTTAGAATTCCTAGAATTTTACAGTTTCTTCAGGATGGTTTGGATAAAGGTTTGTCTGCAAGTTCCTTGAAGGACAAATCTCTGCTCTTTCTGTTCTTTTTCAAAGAAAGATTACTAGTCTTCCTGTTATTCATTGTTTTGTACAAGCTTTGGTTCGTATAAAACCTGTTATTAAGTCAATTTTTCCTCCTTGGAGTTTGAATTTGGTTCTGGGGGCTCTTCAAGCTCCTCCGTTTGAACCTATGCATTCGCTGGACATTAAATTACTTTCTTGGAAAGTTTTATTTCTTTTGGCCATCTCTTCTGCTAGAAGAGTTTCTGAATTATCTGCTCTTTCTTGTGAGTCTCCTTTTCTGAGTTTTCATCAGGATAAGGCGGTGTTGCGAACTTCTTTTAAATTCCTACCTAAGGTTGTGAATTCTAACAACATTAGTAGAGAAATTGTGGTTCCTTCATTGTGTCCTAATCCTAAGGAGAGATCATTGCATTCTTTGGATGTAGTTAGAGCTTTGAAATATTATGTTGAAGCTACTAAGAATTTCCGAAAGACTTCTAGTCTATTTGTTATCTTTTCCGGTTCTAGGAAAGGTCAGAAGGCCTCTGCCATTTCTTTGGCATCTTGGTTGAAATCTTTAATTCATCATGCTTATGTCGAGTCGGGTCAAACTCCGCCTCTAAGGATTACAGCTCATTCTACTAGGTCAGTTTCTACTTCCTGGGCGTTTAGGAATGAAGCTTCGGTTGATCAGATTTGCAAAGCAGCAACTTGGTCTTCTTTGCATACTTTTACTAAATTCTACCATTTTTATGTGTTTTCTTCTTCTGAAGCAATTTTTGGTAGAAAAGTTCTTCAGGCAGCTGTTTCAGTTTGATACTTCTGCTTATAATTTCAGTTTTTTTCATTATAAGATTTAAACTTTATTTTGGGTGTGGATTATTTTCAGCGGAATTGGCTGTCTTTATTTTATCCCTCCCTCTCTAGTGACTCTTGCGTGGAAGATCCACATCTTGGGTATTCATTATCCCATATGTCACTAGCTCATGGACTCTTGCTAATTACATGAAAGAAAACATAATTTATGTAAGAACTTACCTGATAAATTCATTTCTTTCATATTGGCAAGAGTCCATGAGGCCCACCCTTTTTATGGTGGTTATGATTTTTTGTATAAAGCACAATTATTTCCAAATTTCCTTTGTTGATGCTTTCTACTCCTTTCTTTATCACCCCACTGCTTGGCTATTCGTTAAACTGAATTGTGGGTGTTGTGAGGGGTGTATTTATAGGCATTTTGAGGTTTGGGAAACTTTGCCCCTCCTGGTAGGATTGTATATCCCATATGTCACTAGCTCATGGACTCTTGCCAATATGAAAGAAATGAATTTATCAGGTAAGTTCTTACATAAATTATGTTTTTCTAGACAAGCATTAACAATTTGTTGCTCTTCCATTTGGCCTAGCGACAGCTCCAATAATCTTTTTGAAGGTTCTTGGTGCCCTTCTATCTGTAATCAGAGAGAAAGGTATTGCGGCGTTTCCTTATTTGGACGATATCTTGGTACTGGCTCAATCTTTTCATTTAGCAAAATCTCACATGAATCAACTAGACATGGTTGGAGGATCAATTTACCAAAGAGTTTCTTGATTCCTCAGACAAGGGTCACCTTTTTAGATTTCCAGAAAGATTGTGTCCTTGACCCTGTCTTTAACAGACAAGAGACGAATGAAATTGGTTTCAGCCTGTTGAAACCTTCAGTCTCGATCATTCCCTTCAGTGGCTTTGTGCATGGAAGTTTTAGTTCTCATGACTGCAGCATTGGACAGAATACCCTGTGCTTGTTTTCATATGAGACCTCTGCAGCTTTACATGTTGAATCAATGGTGCAGGGATTTACTTAAATATCACAATTGATATTCTTAAATCCCAGCATTCTACTCTCTCTAACTTGGTTGTTAGACCATCATCGTATTATTCAAGGGGCTTCTTTTGTTCGTCCTTCCTGGACTGTAGTCTCAACAGATGCAAGTCTTTCAGGTTGCGAAGCTGTCTGGAGGTCTCTGACAGCACAAGGGGTTTGGAATCCTCTAGAGGGCGAGGTTACCAATCAATATCTTAGAACTCTGTATTTTCAGGGCTCTTCAGGCTTGGCCTATATTAAAGAGAGAACTTTTCATTTGCTTTCAGATAGACAATATCACAACTGTGGCATATGTCAATCATCAGGGAGGGACTCACAGTCCTTTAGCAATTAAAGAAGTATCACAAATACTTTCTTGGGTGGAATCCAACCCTTGTCTAATTTCTGCAATTCATATCCCAGGTGTAGGCAATTGGGAAGCGGATTATTTCAGCCTGTTTTGATCAGGCTTTGGTACGTATCAAGCCGGTTATTAAGTCTATTTCTCCTTCATGGAGTCTTAATTTGGTTTTGAAGGTTTTGCAGGTTCCTCCTTTTGAGCCTATGCATTCTTTGGATATTAAATTACTTTCTTGGAAAATATTGTTCCTTTTGGCCATCTCTTCTGCTAGAAGAGTTTCTGAATTGTCTGCTCTCTTGTGAGTCTCCTTTTCTGATTTTCCATCAGGATTAAGCTGTTTTGCAGACTTTGTTTAAATTTCTTCCTAAGGTTGTGAATTCTAACAACATTAGTAGGTAAATTGTTGTTCCTTCCTTGTGTCCGAATCCTTGAAAAATTGTTACACTCTTTGGATGTGGTAAGGGCTTTGAAATACTATGTTGAGGCTACTAAGGATTTCAGGAAGACTTCTAGTCTATTTGTTGTCTTTTACGGTTCAAGGAAAGGTCAGAAAGCCTCTGCCATTTCTTTGGCATCTTGGATAAAGCTTTTGATTCATAAGGCTTATTTGGAGGCGGGACAGTCTCTGCCTCAAATAATTACAGCTCATTCTACTAGATCAGCTGCCACTTCTTGGGCTTTTAAGAATGAAGCTTCAGTTGATCAGATTTGCAAAGCAGCAACTTGGTCTTCTTTGCATACATTTACTAAATTTTACCATTTCAATGTATTTGCTTCTTCTGAGGCAGTTTTTGGTAGAAAAGTTCTTCAGGCAGCTGATTCTTCTGTTTGTAAGAAGAACTTATTTTTTGGATTTAATTTCTCAGCGGAAATAGCTGTTTTTATTTATCCCTCCCTCTCTAGTGACTCTTCTGTGGACTTCCACATCCTTGGGTATTTTATCCCATACGTCACTAGCTCATGGACTCTTGCCATTTACATGAAAGAAAACATAATTTATGTAAGAACTTACCTGATAAATTAATTTCTTTCATAATGGCAAGAGTCCATGAGGCCTATCCTGTTTTTGGTGGTTATATTTTTTGTATAAAAGCACAATATTATTTTCCAGTTCCTCTTTTTTTTATGCTTTTTTTACTCCTTTTTACACCTCACTACTTGGCTATACGTTAAACTGAAGTATGTGTGTGGTGAGGGATGTATTTATAGGCATTTTGAGGTTTGGGAAACTTTGCCCCTCCTGGTAGGAATGTATATCCCATACGTCACTATCTCATGGACTCTTGCCATTAGGAAAGAAATTAATTTATCAGGTAAGTTCTTACATAAATTATGTTTTTGTTTCTAATAGTGCTGAGTGGTTTTATATTCTGAAGTGCAGAATGTAAAATATTGCAGGGTTGATGTTTAGGAGATTATCCGGTTACATTGTACAGCTCCCCTTCTTTGGTATTCAGCAGTCTCTGCACTTTAGATGCTAGGTCATGGATAAAAGGTTTAATATTATGCTCTGTTCATCCATAAATTCCCCAAAGAATTGTTGGAGGAACCCTGAGTCCAAAGAGTGTACTCGATTGATCTATTGATATCTTATATTTGCTTGCTGTAACGATATGTATGGGTATAGTAATCCATGCTATATGGAGTGACAGTTAAATGTAAAAGAAGCGGATTGCATAATCTGTTTAAACTTTGTGATAGTCTTCATCGATAAAGATGGCCATATTATAAATGTAATCTAGTGACCGTTTATCAAGGGAAGTCTGGGGCCAGTGTATGTAATGTCAGAAGTTTTCTGAGTCAGGGCTTACCTACGTGGTAATGGAGGAGCGTTGTCAGAGCGGATTCTGCTGTGGGACGTAACCCAGAGTACTGGTTTCTTTCCACTGCTCCCTTTCCTTGGTCAATCTTGGGTGTACCAAAAAAGAGATCTGCCGAGTTTACTTGTCGGCGAGGGTCACTTCATCCCGGGTGTTGCAAGGCTTTTAAGTACGTCACTATGATAGGCCGCATCCGGCCATTAGCATTCAAAGTTACAGTCGCACCTTTTGGAGTCAATTCGATATCCAGATGTTTGCCCATTCAATAGAGTACTTATTCACACTGCTTTAGGTGGAGTAACTCCATCGATTTGCTTAATCTGTCACTTATATTGCTTTTAGCCCCCTCTTACATTTTGTCTTTAACACCAGAATTGTTGTTGCTTAAAAAAATAGGTAATACCTTTATTGCTCATTCCCCAGTTTTGCATAACCATCAGTTATAATACACTTTTTACCTATGTGATTACCTTGTTTCTAAGCCTCTGCAGACTACCCCCTTATTTCCGTTCTTTTGACGGACTTGCATTTTAGCTAATCAGTGTTTACTCCTAGGTAAAATAACTTCATGTGTGTGAACTCAATGTTATCTATATGACACACATGAACTAACGCCTTCTAGTGGTGAAAAACTGTCAAATTGCATTTATATAAGAGGCGGCCTTCAAGGTCTAAGAAATTAGCATATGAGCCTCCTAGGTTTAGCTTTCACCTAAGAATACCAAGAGAACAAAGCAAAATTGGTGATAAAAGTAAATTGGAAAGTTGTTTAAAATTACATGCCCTATTTAAATCCTCAAATTTTATTTTGGACTTGACTGACCCTTTAATAGATCTTTTCTATTCATTAATTCTGCTCTCCTTGCTTTTTTTGGTTAGCTTATTGTTTAAACTTCTCTGTTTTAATCTCACTTTAAAGGGTTAGAAATCTTTTGTTTTTTTTCACATCTACAAATTACAAAATCTGAAAGATCAAGTAAAACACTTTTTAAAACACATACGGCTAGATTTAGAGTTTTGCGTTAGAAGGGGTGCGTTAGCTACGCGTCTTTTTTTTCTAATGTACAGTATTTTTAACGCTGGTATTACGAGTTTCCAAACAAGCTCCTAACACGACTCCTAACGCGTATATTTTATATGCGTAATCACGCCCGCGTTAGACAGTCTCCCATAGAGATCTATGAGAAATCAGAAAAGCACGCTTTTTTCACCTAACACTCGATCTCGCGAGAAATACACACTGCTCGGTCATATGACCTATACCACATCATGCACAATAAAAACAAAAGGAAAATGACATAACAACAATCACAAAATGTAGCACACACGCATAACACATCCAGAAGCGGGGGGAAATTTTTTTTACACTAAACGAGGAAAACAAATATACCTTACGATCCGGAACACGGAACAAAACAACACGAAAGAAAAATTGCACACTCATACACAATCAAAACACTCGCATTCAACATTACGGAATATTAGTACAAACAAACATTCACAACACTTCACAAATACGACACCATCACAAATCAACATTTACATTTACACATAATACTATTGGACAATGTTATGCAAAACAATCACTATGACATCATCGCATTTTACACATTCCACAAATACTAACTCAATATGAGCATGCGCAAATTCACACAACTAATACACATTGCACACATACTAATTACTAACAAAGCACACTTGAACACAATTTACAAGGCAAACCGGTACATCATTAAACATTTACACAGGGTATATAAGCACGCCACAAGCATGGCTTCTTTGACTGTGTTGCTGGTGGGTTTTTGGAGATTGGAGATTTACTGAGTTATTGTGAGAGTTAGTGCGAGTTAGTGTTATTAGGAGAGTTAGTGGTAGTGTGAGAGAGTCAGTTAGTGTTATCGTGAGTGAGTTAGTGTTATCGTGTGTGAGTTAGTGGTAGTGTGAGTTAGTGGTAGTGTGAGTTAGTTAGTGGTGGTGTGAGTTAGTTGTAGTGTGAGATAGGAAGAGAGCGGTAGTGAGCGAGAGTTGGTTTGGCTGAGTGCTTTTTCTGTATACGTAACACATTTACAGGCAAACACATTCAATACATACATACACTTATCAATATCACTACATACACTCCATACCCCATACCCTCTCATACTACACTCCATACCCCGTTCCCTGTAATCCCATTCCCTCTAATCCCATACCCCATTCCCTCTAATCCCATACCCATCCCATCGTTACATTTAGTTTACATAGCCTCATTTTAGTCTACTTTTACGTTTTAGTTTGTTAAATACTCATTACCCTCTTTTATTTATATCCCTTTCACACTCTGAGCACTTTTTTTTGTCTTTTTCTTTATTTATTTTGACCCCCTTTCATTTGGGCACATTCACTTTTTTTGTAGGAGTTAGGGATTAGTGTAGGGAAGAAATGGAAGAGGAGGGCAGGCAGGAGATTAGTCAGGGGAGGGAGAGGAACAGGACAGGAAGGGGGGCAGGAAGTGGGGGAGGAAGCGGTGGGTGGACCCAGCCACTTAGTTCAAGATGAACAAGTGGCTGGGCCCAGTGGCGGGCAGAGTAGGGCTTCACAGTCCGGGAAACGGAGGACACCATCACAGGGGAAGGCCAAGCTGACTAGGGAGGCAAGGTTTACTATGGAGGAGAAGGAGGCCCTCGTAGAGGCATATGTGCCGAGGGCTAGGAGGCTGCAAGCTCAGAAGGCCACCCCAAAGGACAAGAGGAAGCTCTGGCTGGAGATAAGGGATGCAGTTAATGCAGTAGGGGGCCACAACAGGGATGTCGATTCTATTAAACATCACTACTGGGACTGCAAACTGGAGCTGAAAAGAAAAATGTCTCTGGAGTATCAACATGCAACAGCAACCGGTGGCGGCCCTCCACTGAACATGGAGTATAACCGATGGGAGGAGATGTTGCGTCCCAGCATCTCCGAGGTGGCCATAGTCGGTATTGGAGGAGTCGATACCGGGTACCTGCCACTCTCATCTGACGGTGAGCTCATTTAATAATTTCTCAACCTCGAAAATAAAGAATGTATTTAAAGGGACATGAAACCCAAAATGTGTCTTTCACGATTTAGAAATAGCATGAAATTTTAAACAACTTAATAATTTACTTCTATTATATAAGTTGCTTCCTTCTATAGATATCCTTTGCTGAAAAGCATATCTAGATAGGCTTAGAAGCTGCTGATTGGTGGCTGCACATAGAAGTCTCGTGTGATTGACTAACCCATGGCCATTGGTATTTCAACAACAAAGGATATCTAAAGCATGAATCAAATTCAATAAAAGAAGTACATTTGAATGTTGTTTAAAATAGTATTCTCGATCTGAACATTGAAAGAAAAAATGTGCGTTTAAACTTCCTTTACGAATATGATTAATGCTATTACGCTTTTGTACACATTATTACGTAAACGCATTCACAATTACTTTGCGATTACATTAGTATCTAGGCTACAGGTTAGGTGTGCATTTAAACAGACTGAAAACAAACGTAAAAACAATCAGATTGACCAGATAGATTTCACAAACACGGTTTGTAAAATGCGGAAATCGTATTGATTGTTAGATTTCAAAGTGGATTAATGAGGCTGCATTTGTAATTCTATTGTAAGCAAAAGCATTTACATCTTTATTTGGAAATATGCTACTATATACATTTCTTTCTTTTTGCAATATACAGAGTCTGGGGAGGAGCCAGCACAGCAACCACAGGCTCCTCATTCACCCAGGTATGAGAGTGGTGGGGATCAATTGCCACCTCGGGGACACATCAAAGACATCCCTCTATACGAAGAAGAAGAAGCCGCCCCCACTGTTGAAGAGATCCCTGCAGCAGAAGAGCCTGGTGCAGCAGAAGAGCCTGGTGCAGCAGAAGAGCCTCGTGCAGCAAAAGAGCCTCGTGCACCAGCAGCTGCCGTGCACCAGCAGCACCTGAGAAGGAGGTGATAGCCGAGGTGCAGGTATTGCTGGATTTCCAAGAACAAATGCGTGCCTCCCGGAGGGAAAATATTCAAACTCGAGTCGAGATGTCAGCAGATATTCGTGCCCTTTGAGAAGGACAAAGAGAAATTATAGAAGGACAAAGAGAAATTATAGAAGGACAAAGACAAACTATAGAAGGCCAAAACCGGCTTGTGCAGATTGTCACAGATCTATTTCAGTTCCTCCGGGAGGCACATGCTGGGTCATCTGCTGCTGGGCCATCTGCTACTGGGCCATCTGCTCCTGGTACTCCTCAATCTCCTCCTCAGCCTGGTCATCCCAGTACTCCTCCTTCCCCTCTTCCCCAAACATCTCCCATGAGAACTCATCGGAGGGGGCAGTTGCCCCCCCCCCCAGAGCCTTAGTCTCATGGGAAGAGGGGAAGGAAGAGGAAGGAAGTATTTTCAAGTATATATTTTTTTGGTCATTTAATGTGTAATGGATAGGTATGTGATGATGTCTTCTCACACTTGTGGACCACACTCTGCATATAATCTGCTTCTATGGGACCGGGTCCATGGAGGCAGATTTTTTGCAGAGTGTGGGTTACAAGTGTGTGGACACCACATCATCACATACCTATCCTTGTTCATTTCATTGATTGGTTTCTGTGATGTGATGTCCAAATGGTTTCCCTAATCTCAAACAAAATGACCATTACAATTATACATGATGGCATATTACTGTTTGAATGCCAATAACACAGCTTAAAGGGACAGTCTGAACATTATTGTTGTTTACCAAGAAAACACTGTATTACGCATTATCAAGTTTTTTAAAAGAAAATTTGTGAAATACACATGGAATTTATGTGATTACCCTTGTATCTATGGCTCTGAAAAATGACCACTTATTTATGTTATTTTGACAGACCAACATTTTAGACAATCACTGATCAATCCAAGGTCACTATGCTGTATGTGCTCAATGTTTTCTATATGAAAATTTAAAAAAAAATGCCCTCTAGTGGTCAAAATTCATTCAGATTACATGCACTCTTCAAGCTCTAAGAAATGAGCTGATGAACCTCCTAGGTTTAGCTGTTGACTAAGAATAACAAGAGAGTTATGAGAAATAGTTGAGAAACGTTTGAGATAATAATAAAAAAAAAATGCAATATTAAATTCATTAGTGGTTTTCAAGACTGTCCCTTTAAAAAAATTACATATGCTAACATATGCTAATTCTTTGATTGTTGGTATATCTACATGTACTTGTTCAAAAAAGAAAATATTGCAATAGGATTTCCAATGACGTGTTAAATAAAGTCTATTTTCTTAAAGAGACATTATTGTGTTTGAATTTATTTAAGTAAGACATTTAATTTAGAAGGAATATGGTTTCAGTTCCTTTTATGATTTACTTTCGAAATATATGCTCACAATAATATATTTGGAGATTAACCAATGTGGGACTCATACATGACACAATACTCAACATTTACATTAAAGAGACAGTATACAATCATTTTCAGACAACTGCATGTAATAGATACTACTATAAACAACCAGATGACCACATACTGATATCAAAATCCATGAGAAAACGTTTTAAACACTTACTTAAAAAATCTGTTTAGCTATGTTGAAAAGATAGCTGGAAAGCCCATTCCAAGTGGGAAATAACACAATACCCCTTCATTTGCATATGAAAAGACCTTTACACAAGCAGGAGCAAGATGGAGAAGGTAGCTGATCATACGCACATCAAACTTCAAGGCTTTGGGAGGAGTCAGAAAATCACTGCAATGTTCTTTAAACATCATCAAAAATATACTTTTTTTTTAAACTTTATAAAAAATATAAATAGATATTCAAAACATATGTGTTTTAAAAATGAGTGTCTAATGACCCTTAAACAAAAAATATCACGATATAACATATTGAAAAAGTAGGCATCTCATATATTTAGCATATGATAAAGGTCAATGCATATTGATAACTTGATTCAAATACAATAGTGCATATTTCTGAATTCGATATGTTTAAAATTATACACAACACAGCCTTTATTCATATAAAGGAACATATTGTTGATAAACATATTAAACAAGATGGACTATATCCATGGATTCGCACTTGCCTCAAAATATCTTATGCAGGAAAACATTTTGCTTTCATTCGTTTATTCAACGAGACAGCCATCAAAAGAGAATGTTGTGTTCTTTATCAGCTATGGGTCAACAATGTTACATGATTCACACAATCCATACTCGCCATGGTTTTAAACTTGTCTTCTCATTCACAAACGTGGGTTACGTGCAAAATCGAATATTGTGGGACTACATAATACAATCAGACGGTTTTACAACTTTGGCATGTGACGTCTTAATTAACATGGCTCATCCTTGATCGCGTAAAAACGCCATCCAATCAAAGGCGCATCCTTGATCGTGTGAAAACGCCATCCAATCAAAGGCGCATCCTTGATCGCGTAAAAACGCCATCCAATCAAAGGCGCATCCTTGATCGCGTAAAAACGCAATACAATCAAAGGCACATACTTGATCGCGGAAAAACGTCAGCCAATACAAAGACTCATTGGACAGCCTGGCAGGTGACGTCTTAAGCAACATGGCGCATCCTTGATCGAGGAAAAACATCAGCCAATACATGGACTCATTTGACAGCTTGGCATATCAATAAGAAACGTATTTATATTTTAGAAACTAGTATGTGCTATATTGCTAGCTATGAATGTCACGCGAGAGAGCTATATTGCTAGCTATGAATGTCACGCAAGAGAACGTAATACTGTGATATATGAAATAGAATCCATTATTGAAAATAAAAAGATATTTCAGTAGAAGCAGAGGATTATTAACTCAACTTTTTGGCAAGCAGCATGGTTTAAATAGACATGAAAACAACATTTTAGGTTACACGATTATGTACGACATTGCAATTTGAAATACATTTTAGCAATAAATGTAAATCTTTGTATTGTTGTGTTTCATGTCACTTTAACTGCTTTATAATGCTAGGAGATGCATTCGGAAAATAGGGATGTGTTATATATTATATGTTACCTATAGCTATGGTGTCCATCTTTACCATTTCAAAGGTACACATCAGAAATACATATGTCATTGATGTTTTCAGATATGTTTATATTTTAAAAAAATAACAATAATGACACATGTATTGATCAAACGTGTCACTTATTCAAGTTTAGATATGGTCAGCCTATCTATGACCATATCTCGTTGCATAATTAAATATAAACATTAATAAGAGAAACATATTCATCATCTCAAATATGCGCATTACACGCAGTGATAGATTTTGTTACATTACTACAATAGGATATAAGTGAAATTGTAATACATGTGCTGTCAACATTCAAATATTCCTTTTTAAAAAATATTCGATGTCCATGTTCATGTAAAAATTAAATAAACGCATTACAAATGCATATACATTACTTAAAGGGACACTGAACCCGAATTTGTTAATTTGTAACTCGGAAAGAGCATGCAATTTTAATCCACTTTCTAATTTACTCCTATTATCAATTTATCTTCGTTCTCTTGCTATCTTTTTTCAAAAATGAAGGCTTCTAACCGTTATTTTGGTTTCAGTACTCTGGACATCACTTTTTTATTGGTGGATGAATTTATCCACCAATCAGCAAGGACAACCCAGGTTGGTCAAGAAAAATGGGATGGCATCTAAACTTACATTCTTGCATTTCAAATAAAGATACCAAGAGAATGAAGAAAATTTGATCATAGGAGTAAATTTTAAATTTGATTGAAATTTCATGCTCAATATGAATCACGGAATAAAGTTTTGGGGTACAGTGTCCCTTTAACAATTGTGCTCAGCATCACTTAAAGGGACATGAAATAAAAGATATTCATTTTCCGGATTCACATAGAGGATACTATTTACCTAAAATTTATAAATGTAAGAAATTATCTCATTGTATCAATCCGGGGATCATTTGTTAAAGGTGCATACATTTTTAATCAACACATGTTAAAAAAAAAAGTGTATATATATATATATATATATATATATATACAAAATTAAATATATATATATGGGGGGCGGAGCTAGCCACTGAAGGTTTAGGACTAGTGATGTTGCGAACCTAAAAATTTGGGTTCGCGAACGTCGAACGCGAACTTCCACAACTGTTCGCGAACGGGCGAACCAGGCGAACCGCCATAGACTTCTATAGGCACGCGAACTTTAAAACCCACAGGGACTCTTTCTGCCCACAATAATGATGAAAAAGTTGTTTCAAGGGGACTAACACCTGGACTGTGGCATGCCGGAGGGGGATCCATGGCAAAACTCCCATGGAAAATTACATAGTTGATGCAGAGTCTGGTTTTAAGCCATTAAGGGCATAAATCACCTAACATTCCTAAATTGTTTGGAATAACGTGCTTTAAAACATCAGGTATGATGTTGTATCAATCAGGTAGTGTAAGGGTTACGCCCGTTTCACAGTGACAGACCAAACTCCCTGTTTAACGCTCTGCAAACAACCGCAAACAGTCCATTAGCACAACCGCAAACTCCCCATTTGCACAAGGTTGGATACCAAGCTAGCCATGTCCCGTTCCTTGTCCTCACTGATGTCATTGAAGGTCTCTTCCTCCACCCAGCCACGTACAACACCAAGGGTCCCCGAAAGGTGACAACAAGCCCCCTGGGACGCCTGCTGTGTTTGGTCTTCCACCTCCTCAAAGCCACTGTGATGATAGCAGGATGTGATGTCACTAGCTGGTGGGCGGGGCTTAGGTCCGGTGTCTGTGTCGCAGTTAGTTTAGTACAATCAACCTGTCTGGATGTGTATTGCTATGCTCTGTAATAAAATAGAGTTGTACCATCATTGCTGTGTCCTGCATATGTCCTGCATCTCATGACATGGTGTCAGAAGTTCTGGACTACGCTTCTGTTTCTGATGATGACGATGTCAAAGTTTACCCCACCTGAGCCTTTTGACTTTTCTCAGCCTGCAGCTTGGCCCACATGGCGTCAGCGGTTTCAGCGCTTCAGGATTGCATCCAAACTGAACAAGGAGAGTGGTGAAGTACAAGTTAATTCTCTTTTATATTCTATGGGGAAAGATGTAGAGCCAGTGTTCAATGCTTTTACTTTCCAAGAAGGGGACGAAGTTAACTTTGATATAGTTATGGATAAACTCAGTGCCCACTTTGTGCCCAAAAGAAATGTGATTCATGAGAGAGCTTGTTTTCACAAACGTAATCAGCGTGTGGGAGAATCTGTGGAGTCATTTGTGCGCAGCCTGTATGAATTAGCTGAATTCTGTGAGTTTGGTGTTGCTAAAGAAGAGCAAATCAGAGACAGAATAGTTATTGGAATTGCAGATGCTGAAGTCTCCCTGAAGCTGCAGTTAGAGCCTGATTTAACGTTAGACGGGGCTATTAGGATGGCCCGCCAGAGTGAACTGGTGAAAAAGCAAAGTGCTGATCTGAGGTCTGAGAGTATTGTGGATGAAGTGCAACAGTCTAGGAAAATTACTAGTGAAAGGCACAGTGTGAGCGGTAGATCTAAAGTACTGGAAAGGCCTAGAAGTGGATGGGCGCAACATGGCCGATGCACACGGTGCTACCGGGCTCATGATCAGAGTGCTATATGCCCGGCCAGAGATAAAAGATGCAGAAAATGTAACAGAATAGGCCATTTTGAAGTGGTGTGTAAAACTGAATACATTAAGGAGATGCAGGTGGACAGTGACCAGGAGGGTCAGGAAGTGTCTTTTGTGGGGTCTGTTGTGGAACGGACAAGCTCAGAGGAAGATTGGAAAGTTACTTTTACTGTAATGGGAGCCAATGTTGATTTTAAGATTGACACAGGAGCTGATATCACTGTAATGTCTTTTGCTGAATTTATGAAACTGCCTCGACAGCCCCAGCTGGCGAAGGTTACTACAAATGTTCATAGTCCTGGTGGCCGCATTGATTGTGTGGGGAAATTTCTTGCAAGCTGTGAGTACAAACAAAAAAAGTTCACCATGTGGGTGCATGTGATCCGAGGTCAGTGTGTTAACAGTTTATTGAGCAGAAAAGCAGCCTGTGACTTGGGCCTCGTGGCCAGAGTGAATGAGATCTCTGAAGATATGTTTGGCGAGTTGGGCCTACTGAGCTGCAAACCTGTCCGTATAGCACTTAAAAGTGACGCAGTCCCGTACAGTATTTCTACTCCTCGTAGAATTCCGTTCCCGCTCATGCCTCAAGTGGAGAAAGAGCTCATGCGCATGAAGTCTATGGGGGTTATTGAAGAGGTTGTTGAGGCAACTGATTGGTGTGCCCCCATTGTTCCAGTTGCAAAGAAAAACGGAAAGGTGCGCATCTGTGTGGACCTGAAAAGGTTGAATGAGGCAGTGAAGAGGGAGAGATTTGTGCTGCCGACACTGGAAGATATAGCCCCGAAGTTGGCTGGGGCGAAGTTCTTTTCCACATTAGACGCTTCTAGCGGCTTTTGGCAGATCCCCCTGGATCCAAAGTGCCGCAAACTGACTACCTTTATCACTCCGGTAGGTCGGTTCTGTTTCTGCAGACTTCCCTTTGGGATATCCTCCGCTCCTGAGATCTTTCAGAGGGAAATGAGTTCTCTCCTGAGTGGCCACGTGGGCACAGCAGTCGTCATGGACGACATTCTAGTGTATGGGTCTACAGTGGAGGAGCATGATCAGCGTTTGAGTTGTGTGCTGCAGGCTATCAAAGAGTCTGGGCTGAAGCTGAATAAAGAAAAATGTCATTTTAGGAAAACTGAATTATGCTACTTTGGGCATATCATCAACGGGGATGGCATCAAGCCGGACCCCGAGAAAATTCGGGCTATCGAACAGATGAAAAGCCCTTCTGATGTACATGAGCTGAGACAGATATTGGGCCTTGTAAATTACGTGGGCAAGTTTCTTCCAGATTTATCTACAGTTTTGCACCCTATCACAGAGTTGCTTAAGAAAGATGTTGCCTGGGTCTGGGGACCCTCACAAGAAAAAGTGTTCCTGCATGCTAAGTCCCTGCTGGGGTCTGCCCCAGTGCTGGGGTTCTACGACCCTTCAAAAAAGACTGTGGTTAGTGCTGATGCAAGCAGTTATGGGTTGGGGGCTGCACTCCTGCAGCTGAATGACAACAAACTACAGCCCATCGCCTACTGTTCCCGCACACTGACGGCTGCGGAGTCAAAATACGCTCAAATTGAGAAAGAGTGCCTGGCTGCAGTTTGGGCCTGTGAGCGCTTTCAGCGTTATCTAGTGGGTTTGGAGAAATTTAGTCTGGAAACTGACCACAAACCGCTAGTCCCTCTTATCAATTCTTATGACATCGACAAAACACCCTTGAGATGCCAGAGACTTTTAATGAGACTACTCAGGTTCAATGTTCAGGCAGTGCATGTGCCGGGGAAGCAGCTGGTTGTGGCAGATACACTGTCCAGGCTCCCGCTGGCTGCTGCTGAAGAATCCTCCACAGAGTCGGATGTAAAAGTGTATGTTGATTCAGTTCTGGCCTCTAAGTCCATTTCTTCAAGGAAACTGGAAGAGATAAAGAAAGAGACATATTTGGACACAGATCTGCAAGAAGTTATAAGGTACATAAGAGATGGCTGGCCCGAGAGCCGGGCAGCCTGGATGTCTTTAAATGCTTACCAGCCAGAGAGGTCGCAGCTCACGGAGCTGGAGGGGTTGGTGCTGTTCCAAGACCGTATTGTAATTCCCGTCAGCATGAGGAAGGAGATGTTAAACAGGATTCACGATGGCCACTTAGGCATTACAAAGTGCAGAGAAAGAGCAGCTACAGCTGTGTGGTGGCCTGGGATCAGCTCCGACATTGCAAATCACGTGTCTAAATGTGCCTTTTGCCGGGAACGCCGGCCTACTCAGAGAAGGGAGCCCTTAATGTCTACTCCGCTGCCTGCGGGGCCGTGGCAGAAAATAGCTGCTGATTTGTGCGAACTGCACGGGAAAAAGTTTCTTGTTGTTATCGACTACTATTCCAGGTATTTGGAAATAGCACCCCTGAATGATATCACAAGTCAGGCCGTTATCATTCGCCTGAAGAGCTTGTTCGCCCGCTGGGGCATTCCAATGGAGCTGGTGAGTGATAATGGCATGCAGTTCGCTTCTACAGAGTTCAGTGCTTTCAGCAGGGAATATGATTTTGTACATTCCACGTCAAGTCCACATTATCCGCAGGCCAACGGAATGGCTGAAAGGGCAGTTCAAACAACAAAATTCATTCTAAAGCAATCTGAACCGTACCTAGCCCTCTTGTCATACAGGGCGACGCCCATTCAAGCCACCGGGTTTAGCCCGGCACAGCTGATGCTAGGACGCCAGATTCGCACCACTTTACCCTCAGTGGGTGTCTTCAAGCCGCCTGGCCCTGTTCCTCGGGACGAAGTCCTTAGGAGGGATGAAGAGGCCAAAAAGGGTTATCGTTTCTTCTACGACAGGAGACATTCTGTCAGGCCTTTACAGGAACTGAAAGCGGGCCAAAGTGTCAGAATTAAACTGGATGATGAGAAGAAATGGAAGACGCCTGCTACGGTAGTGGGCCGCTCTCCAGAACCAAGGTCTTACACAGTCCTTACAGAGGGAGGGACGGTTACACGCCGTAACCGAAGACATCTTCAGCCTGTACCTGAGAGTCTGGAACCGGATACCTCAGTACCACCGCCGGTGGGATCTCCTGTTCTAAGAGAGGTGCCTTCCCCTCAGCAAGATCATAGCGGGGATATATCTTTGCCTCCAGCAGACTCTTGTTCACCATCTTCTGTATCAGAGGACAGTTCATGCAAAGTTACATCAAGCGGAAGAGTGGTGAGGCTTCCGGCCCGATACAGGGACTGACTTTAGCTAGAACAGTGACCGGAAGTATGGGCAGAATAATCCCATGGTCACTGTGGACTAGGGTAGTCTACCCCGATGTCCAAGTCAGGATGTAATTTATTTGTTCATGTTTTCTAATCCATCTGTTCTTATAATGTTCTAAAACAAAATGTTGTTGTATACCCTGTTGGTGTACTTTGTTATTTAATATATGTGAATGTATGCTTTGCCTTTGAAAAAGGGGAAGATGTGATGATAGCAGGATGTGATGTCACTAGCTGGTGGGTGGGGCTTAGGTCCGGTGTCTGTGTCGCAGTTAGTTTAGTACAATCAACCTGTCTGGATGTGTATTGCTATGCTCTGTAATAAAATAGAGTTGTACCATCATTGCTGTGTCCTGCATATGTCCTGCATCTCATGACAGCCACCTTCCTCCTCTGACTCCTCTTCTTCAGACTCCTCTCTCTGCGTTGCCTCTCTCTGTGTTATTATAAGGTGTGTTAAGTAGTACTATTCCTATCAGTTTAATGCCTGTTACGTCCCCTATCAGGGGACGTGTATATGGCATCGATTTTAGGAACTGGGAGATGGAAAAAGATGCTTGGTCGGTCCTCCTACTTCAAATTTGGGGCACTGCGCGTGCAATCTAATGTGCCACCAGATGTGAGTGGTGTGTTAAGTAGTTCTATTCTTAAAAGTTTAATCACTGTTACATCCCCTATCAGGGGACGTGTATATGGCATCGATTTTAGGAACCGGGAGATGGAAAAAGATGCTTGGTCGGTCCTCCTACTTCAAATTTGGGGCACTGCGCGTGCAATCTAATGTGCCACCAGATATGAGTGGTGTGTTAAGTAGTTCTATTCCTATCAGTTTAATCCCTGTTACGTCCCCTATCAGGGGACGTGTATATGGCATCAATTTTAGGAACCGGGAGATGGAAAAAGATGCTTGGTCGGTCCTCCTACTTCAAATTTGGGGCACTGCGCATGCAATCTAATGTGCCACCAGATATGAGTGGTGTGTTAAGTAGTTCTATTCTTATCAGTTTAATCCCTGTTACGTCCCCTATCAGGGGACGTGTATATGGCATCGATTTTAGGAACCGGGAGATGGAAAAAGATGCTTGGTCGGTCCTCCTACTTCAAATTTGGGGCACTGCGCGTGCAATCTAATGTGCCACCAGATATGAGTGGTGTGTTAAGTAGTTCTATTCTTATCAGTTTAATCCCTGTTACGTCCCCTATCAGGGGACGTGTATATGGTATCGATTTTAGGAACCAGGAGATGGAAAAAGATGCTTGGTCGGTCCTCCTACTTCAAATTTGGGGCACTGCGCGTGCAATCTAATGTGCCACCAGATATAAGTGGTGTGTTAAGTAGTTCTATTCTTATCAGTTTAATCCCTGTTACGTCCCCTATCAGGGGACGTGTATAGGGCATCAATTTTAGGAACCAGGAGATGGAAAAAGATGCTTGGTGGGTCCTCCTACTTCAAATTTGGGGCACTGCGCGTGCCATCTAATGTGCCACCAGATAGGAGTGGTGTGTTAAGTAGTACTATTCCTATCAGTTTAATCCCTGTTATGTGCCTTTTTTTTGGTTTGGTTTTTGAAGCCACAGTGCAGCACCAGAGGCCAGAAAAATTAGGCATGTACACACGCCTGAAAAATTAGGTATTGCTGCAGCCGCTGCTGTAGCAGCAGCAGCCAGAAAAATTGATGTTTGTTTCCCAGGCAGAAAGTGCCCTAAAACATTGCGGCTTGAACCCTAGTTGGTGGCGGATAAGTCATGCAAGTCATCCGGCATTCAGAGATCAAATACAGCAGCGTGTGGACCATTTTTAGCCCAAGGCAGCTCATCTCATCAGGCCTTTTTTAGTCGAATGTATCGCCCACTGTCAGTCCCTTCGGGATCCATCCCTCATTCATCTTAATAAAGGTGAGGTAATCTAGACTTTTTTGACCTAGGCGACTTCTCTTCTCAGTGACAATACCTCCTGCTGCACTGAAGGTCCTTTCTGACAGGACACTTGAAGCGGGGCAGGCCAGAAGTTCTATCGCAAATTGGGATAGCTCAGGCCACAGGTCAAGCCTGCACACCCAGTAGTCAAGGGGTTCATCGCTCCTCAGAGTGTCGATATCTGCAGTTAAGGCGAGGTAGTCTGCTACCTGTCGGTCGAGTCATTCTCTGAGGGTGGACCCTGAAGGGCTGTGGCGATGCTTAGGACTTAAAAAGCTCTGCATGTCCTCCATCAACAACACGTCTGTAAAGCGTCCTGTCCTTGCCGGCGTGGTGGTGGGAGGAGGAGGATTACTTTCACCTCTTCCCCTGTTAGATTCCAGTTGTGCTGTGACATCACCCTTATACGCTGTGTAAAGCATACTTTTTAATTTATTTTGGAACTGCTGCATCCTTTCCGATTTGCGGTAATTCAGTAACATTTCAGGCACTTTATGCTTATACTGGGGGTCTAGTAGCGTGGACACCCAGTACAGGTCATTCTCCTTCAGCCTTTTTATACGAGGGTCCCTCAACAGGCACGACAGCATGAAAGACCCCATTTGCACAAGGTTGGATGCCGAGCTACTCATGTCCCGTTCCTCATCCTCAGTGATCTCACTGAAGGTATCTTCTTCCCCCCAGCCACGTACAACACCACGGCTACCAGATAGGTGACAACGAGCATCCTGGGATGCCTGTTGTGGTTGGTCTTCCGCCTCCTCCTCAAAGCCACATTCCTCCTCTGACTCCTCTTCCTCACAATCCTCTTCCAGCGTTGCCGCAGGTCCAGCAAGCGATGCTGATAAGGCTGTTTCTGGTGACCACAACTCTTCCTCTTCATGCTCATCTACGACCTGATCCAGCACTCCTCGCAGGGCACGCTCCAGTAAGAAAACAAATGGTATGATGTCGCTGATGGTGCCTTCGGTGTGACTGACTAGGTTTGTCACCTCCTCAAAAGGACGCATGAGCCTACAGCATTGCGCATGAGCGTCCAGTAACGTGGCAAAAAAATTTCCAGCTGTCCTAGCACCCCGGTCATACAAATAGTCCTTAACGGCTTTTTCTTGTTGGATCAGGCGGTCGAACATTAGGAGTGTTGAATTCCAACGTGTCGGGCTGTCACAAATCAAGCACCTCACTAGCATGTTGTTTCGCCGCTGGATATCTGAAAAGTGCGCCATGGCTATGTAGGAACGCCTGAAATGGCCACACACCTTCCTGGCCTGACCTTCCTGGCCTGCTTCAGGACGTCCTGTAAGCCTAGGTACTTATGCACAAAGCATTGTACGATCAGATTACACACATGTGCCATGCACGGCACATGTGTCAACTTGCCCAAATTCAATGCCGCCACCAAATTTCTTCCGTTGTCACTAACCACTTTGCGATCTCCAGTTGGTGCGGAGTCAGCCACTGATCCACCTGTGCATTCAGGGCTTACAGGAGTGCTGGTCCGGTGTGACTCTCTGCTTTCAGGCAAGTCAACCCCAAGACGGCATGACACTGCCGTAACCAGGATGTGGAATAGTACCTGGGGAGCTGGGGGGGGTGCCGTTTATGTGGAGCAAGACGCAGCAGCAGAAGAGGACTCAGCCTAGGAGGTTATGGAAGAGGATGGAGTAGGAGGAGTAGAGGAGGTGGCAGCAGGCCTGCCTGCAAGTCGTGGCGGTCTCACCAACTCCTCTGCATAGCCATGCATTCCATGCTTGGCAGCCGTCAGCAGGTTTACCCAATGTGCAGTGTCAGCAGGTTTACCCAATGTGCAGTGTAGGTGATATACCTGCCCTGACCATGCTTTGCAGACCAGGATGGACTCTTGCCCCAACACTGTGTGCCAGACATGCCATTACTTCCTTTTGCACAGTACAGGTTGGGGATTGCCTTTTGTGCAAAGAAATTTCGTCCGGGTACCTTCCACTGCAGTGTCCCAATAGCTACAAATTTTTTGAACGCCTCAGACTCCACCAGCTTGTATGGTAAAAGCTGGCGGGCTAAGAGTTCAGTCAAGCCAGCTGTCAGATGCCGGGTGACTTTGTGATATTTGGCTTCTTGCTTCTTCTTCAAACATGTCCTTGACAGACACCTGACTGTGGGCAGATGAGCAGGAACTGCTCAAGGCGAGACATGGAGTGGCGGATGGTTGAGAGGGGGCAAGGAGGACAGCAGTGGTTGACGTGGCTGAAGATGCTGGACCAGGAGGAGGATGGCGGCTTTGAGTTTGTGTGCTGCTTGTACTCATGTGTTGATCCCATAGGCGTTTGTGATGTGTGATCATGTGCCTTCGCAAAGCAGTTGTACCTAGGTGGGTGTTGGACTTCCCACGACTCAGTTTCTTTTGGCACAGGTTGCAAATGGCATCGCTGTTGTCAGAGGCAGACACACCAAAAAAATGCCACACTGCAGAGCTCTGCGATGACGGCATTCTGGTGGTGGCAACAGCATGCGTTGATTGGCGTTGTCGCGATCGCTCAGCTGATCGCTCCTCCGGCTCTTTTTTTTCTTCGCCGCTTTTGCGCTTTCCTTGGTTGCCTAGCAACTCTGCAATCTACCAGCCCCCTCTGCTGACGTCAGAATGGCTTCTTATTCCGGCGTCTCCTTTCCTCCGGTGCCTGTTTGTTCTTATTCGTGGCTTGTGAGTACTATTTTGAATTCCTGTTATATTTGAACTGTTGGCTTGTTTGACTTCGACCCTGCTTAACCCTTACCTGCCTGATACCTCATTGCTGGACTTTGCTTGCCTGATTATTCTACTGGTTAACCCCTTCCTGCCTGATTACACGTTGCTGGAACTTTGCTTGATTATTCTACTGGTTAACCCCTACCTGCCTGATAACACGTTGCTGGACTTTGCTTGCCTGACTATTCTACTGGTTAACCCCTATCTGCCTGATTACACGTTGCTGGACTTTGCTTGCTTGATTATTCTACTGGTTAACCCCTATCTGCCTGCTTACACGTTGCTGGACTTTGCTTGCTTGATTATTCTACTGGTTAACCCCTATCTGCCTGATTACACGTTGATGGACTTTGCTTGCTTGATTATTCTACTGGTTAACCCCTATCTGCCTGATTACATGTTGCTGGACTACCAGCTATCTACTATATTCTGCTCCGGAGGGCCGGGATCCACTCCGGAGCAGCTACTCATCAGTGCCAGTCGGACATCGGGCGATCCCTTCCTTATCACTCTGAGGTGCATCAGTCTGTACCCCGTGTGGGAAGGTGAGGAGCCTGGACCGGGTTGGGGGGGACTATACGGAGCCCTATGAACATTTTGTGCCCTGCCTGTGTGGGGGAAAATAAAAAACAGTGCTTCGGAGTGATACCTGAGGAGTCAGGAGACCAGTTTAACCCCAAAGGCAGAAAGAGATTTGCTTACCCTGCAAGGCGGCCCAAAAGGGCGCGAACAGCGGCCATCTTGGGCCTTCACATCACCCCTCCACAGCACACAGCAAGGAGACATCGGAGCCTGGGAGCTCCTCTCACCCAACATTGGCTCTCTGGGGTGTCACCGGATTGTGACAGCTTTGAGCGTGGAGGTCCACAGGCCCTTCACTAGTGCCTGTGCTAGCACCTCAGATCCCCTGCAGCATCGGATGTCCCCTTCTCTTATCTGACCCTGGACTGGGCTAAGGACTTTCCCCAGCTGAGGAATACAACAGCCAGCTGCCCCCATTAATTGGCGAGACCCCGCTTCTCTTTTACATATTTTGGCTGGTGGTAGGGGGCCCTCACGCACAGTATCTCATTACACAGTCTGGGGTGAGAGTTTCACAGGGGCAAGAAACAGCCTACAACCCATTCTTGCTCTGGTGGCTGACACGACTTATACTGCATAGGAGGCCCCTCTTAGGGGAGTTGAAAGCAACACAACCAGAGGGATCTTGGGGGATCTACCCTTATTAACTGCCACAACACCTTGTACAAGCCCAATCAGGACATTTACTATTTACCTACTCTGATCTCACACAGGGACTGCAAGCTAGTTTAAAAGTTGCCCTGACATTATAATTTAGGCCCTAGCAACACCTCCTGAGACTGCCTTTGAGTAGTTGGGTGGAAGAGTGTCTTTTTGGGGCAATTCAACACACAGATTCCAAGTAAGGCCTATTTAGCTCTATTGTCTCTATAGCCTGGCCTTTACACAGTCTGACTTATTACACCAGCGTGGTTTCATCACATTGTCAAAATATCGCTGCTGCGCCAGCTTATGTTTCTTTGGGTTTCCAGCCCAAAGTGGAGTGTTATGTGATTCTAGTGTTTGTCTAATAACTTCCATTTATTGCAGGTCCTCTTCATAGATATAGTCACAGATGTAAATTAGATTACTATATATTTAAGTGTTTGTCTTTCCTGGTGTCCCCCTAATTTGGCCCCAACTACATTTACTCAGATCGCCCATAATTACCTGGCTTCCTATAAGATAAAGAGAAAGTAAGCTCAGCCCCCTATTCCACATAACTACCTCCCACCCCCACCCCTTTTAACATAGCACTTACTCAGAACCAGCTGAGCAAGAGACATTGCATATATATCATTTTTGTGATCACCCCTCACCTTCCTACCCCCACCCAGCCTGTCCAGCTATTTTGCCAACATAGGGTAATCTGAGCCACTGACCTAGAGCTGAGTATCATATTTTATATTTGACGGGCTAATTTTTCTTTACAGTTTACATGCTACACTCCCTTTCTAACTTGAGTCCTGCTGAAGATCTTATCTGTGTGTCAATATTGTAGAGGCCCCGTTGGGACTCCCCCTTTCCGGCCCACTTACATGGTGGGCTGGTCACTTCCATCTACCCATTTCCCTTCCTTTGTGTCGTATCCCCCTTTCCCTGAGTCCAGAGGGGGCATTCTGAAACTTGTTGGGTGGCTCTTCTGCCGTGCTTGTAACTCCTTGGCGACCTGACGATTGGTCTATATCTTTTATCCGGCGTGGAGTTGACCCACTCAGCAGGTCCAGCTTACTCTGCTCCAGAATTATTCGTTCAGTTAACTGCTCCCTGTGCCTCTTCATAAAATTTGTGTAGGTACTGTATTGTTACTAATCTGTAAAGTTGTCTTCCACTATCTAGGGGGCACTGATTGTCTGAGTGTTTTGAGGTAAGAACCGGTTTTCCTGGCTCTCCCCCGCACCTCCCCCTTTCCGCCCAGCTTGTCTGGGTGGGTTACTTTCTCTGCCCTTTTACTCTTCCTTTTGGTCGTATCCCCCTCCCTGAGGTGCGTGGGGGTCCCTGGGGTCCCCCTCATTTATCTGAGTTGCTTTGTAAAGCCAAATCCTTCTGAGCTAACTGCTCAGTAATAAGCCATCATGTTCTAGGTGTTGACACCATTGGTGGGTTATGCTTAGCCCTGCTCTCTCACTTTTGCAGTACTTTATTGAATTAATTGACCTTAGATGTTGTAACAATTTAGATGTCAGATCTTTTGCTTTAACAGTTATTTACAGGTCCCAGAGTGGTCAGGTGGATCATACAATAAGTCTGCCAGAGCTTCCTAAAGGTATTAATCATGCCGCACGCATCTAGAAGGAACCCCAGAACTCCTGCAGCAGTTAAGAAGACTGTGCTTGACCATTTCTCTCAACCCCTTAAGGAACCTCATCCTCTGCGGAAGGAAGCAAGCGACCCAGAGTCGCAAGATGAGGGCTCTCAATCAGGAGCTCACTTACATCACTACATTACGGAGAGCACATTACAGAAGATGCTTGCGGCTCAAACTATATATATATATATATATATATATAGAGAGAGAGAGAGAGAGAGAGAGAGAGAGAGAGAGAGAGAGAAAGAGAAATAGAAATTCATTCCTATGCTAAGCATAATCTTGAAAAGATAAACCTTGATGAAAAGTATATCAAGAAAATGATTCACATTAAATTGGAGATGTTAATATTAAAGTCTTTTACAATTGTATTATATTTATGAATCGGGAAAGACCATTATTTGGTTTCAGGTCCCTTTAAGGATTAACCACATACACTAGAGATTTCAAGCAATGACATGAATAAAGAGGACAAAGAATAGTGGAATGACATGTATTTTATTATTATGTCATAAAACATAAACAAATAAGATAACGTTGACCAAAAACATGTTGAAACATCGGAAACATTTGACAAGGTAAAAGAGTGCATCACAGTCCTTGGAGGGAGTTGACAAGGGCCAACACAGCCCCATTGGAGCCATTTGACAAGGTAAAAGAGTGCATCACAGTCCTTGGAGGGAGTTGACAAGGGCAAACACAGCCCCATTGGAGCCATTTGACAAGGTAAAAGAGTGCATCACAGTCCTTGGAGGGAGTTGACAAGGGCCAACAAAGGCCAGCATAGCCCCATTGGAGCCATTTGACAAGGTAAAAGAGTGCATCACAGTCCTTGTAGGGAGTTGACAAGGGACAACACAGCCCCATTGGAGCCATTTGACAAGGTAAAAGAGTGCATCACAGTCCTTGTAGGGAGTTGACAAGGGCCAACACAGACCCATTGGAGCCATTTGACAAGGTAAAAGAGTGCAACAGGCACAACAATAAACAAAAAAGGGCAAATGGCAACAGTAAAAAACAAAACAGCAACATGTGGACGGAAGATTCTTATCTGCGCCCTTGGAGCATCTCCAGATCCTTCACTTATTGGGCATCCCCTTCATTGTCCTGTGCATGTCCAGCTCCAGATTCAAGCGTTGACTCTACACGCATCATACGTTGTAGAGTCAAACGCTGAACCTGTAGCTGGGCATTCATGGTGTCGTTCATCCTTCCCAGGACCATTGCGTTCCTCAACACGGCCTGATCTACGCGTGCTAGAGCTTCTAGCATGAGCCATGTTGAGTCACAGCCTAAAATAAAGAAAATTTAAATTATTAATGATAATTACACAACATAATAAAAATTGAGCAAAGATACATTGTCATAATAAAGACAAATAATTCTTTAAATTAATTTGTCGAAATTTATTATTTGCACATTAAATATGTTATTCAGACATAAACCATTAAAGGGACAGTTTACTCAAACATGTTCTCCCCTTTAATTGGTTTTCAATTATCCACTTTTACAGCTTGAGTGTATAAAATCTTGTAAAAGGATTTCCATTGTATTTACATTGGCAATTTAAATAGTTTAGTTATACTATGGTATCCACACCTATCCTTAAACATTTTGGCCTTGAGGCCAAGATGTGTAAACATAGCAAGTAGAAGAAATTACATTCCCACTGGGTTATACAAGAGATAATGTATAAAACTTTTTAAAGAAATTGTTGGATCCAAGTAGTGGTGATTGGTATATGTAGTAATATCAAATTAAAGGGACACTGAACCAAAATATTTGCTTTTGTAATTCAGATAGAGCATGACATTTAAATCAACTTTTTAATTTACTCCTATTCTTAAAATGTTATCATTCTCTTGCTATCTTTATTTTAAATGCAAGAATGGAAGTTTATATGGCAGGCCATTTTTGGTGATCAACCTTGGTTGTCCCTGCTGATTGGTGGATAAATTCATCCAACAATAAAAAAATTATGTCCAGAGTTCAGAATATTTTTACAAATTATATGCGGATAGCAAGAGAACGAAGAAGAATTGATAAGAGGAGTAAATTATAAATTTTATTAACATTGCATGCTCTATTTGAATCACAATAGAAACAATTTGCCTTCAGTGTACCTTTAAATATCTTATAATGTTGATTTTGAATGATACATCTGTGCCTGGGAAGGACAATCCGACACCCATGACAATGAAGGTTGAGACAGGGGGAAGGGATGGGATGGGATTGGGCTGGGGAGAGATGGGCTGCCGCTCTGGGGTAGCCCGTACAGCTGGGGAGTGTTGAGTTGGGGGCTGGGCAGGTGGGGTAGCTGTACGGGCCAAAAGATAGGGAGAGCGGCAAAGGGGGGGTAAGGAGCATTTTTTTGGGAGGGACAGGACAGGCAAAATGGGAAGGGCCGGGAGGGTCTTGGGCCTGGGAAGAGGCAGGGGACTGGGCAGGGGCAGGAAAATGAGGCCCAGAAGTGGAGGGTCCATCTGAAATATATAATAAAAATATATTAACATCTCATACATCATGAAATCAAATCAAGGCATTTCAACATGATTATTTTTTCGATATACTTAGAAGTGGGTTTGAATTTCTAAACAATGATGACATAAGGATATGGTATGCATATAGGCACTCAGATGAATAGCAATGACTGTCTGTACAATTCGAAAAATGATTATTGTGGTTTGGCCTGGAATATGCATGTGACATCATGATGGCATGATTTACAATTCAGAAAAAAATGAAAGAATAATCAAAGCATATGTTCATGCTGCATGATATAGAAAGGTGGCAGTAGTGTATTCTAAAAGAAAAAGAATATTACTTTTTAAAGTGCAAAAGCTGTAGACTTTGATTTTCTTCAATAAAATGTTTTAAAATAAAAAAAACATGTTGGATACATGTTAGATATATTTCACATACCATCAGACTACAAGGGAGCCTCTTCCTCCTCCGTCCCACATGTTACATCAATCTCTGTAAAACATAACATGTTGTGTACACGTTAAGATCAGATATTATAACATATGTTACTATTGCTCAAAGACACACATCAATGTTGCATTAAAGATATACACAGCTGGGGCGGAGCCAGCTTCAGTGGCAGACAGACGTGTTTTTCTGAAGCTCCTAATTTCCAGCTATAATTGCATGATATAATTTATCCATAAGGGACCTAAATCTTTTCTTTACTAGCTCAGACAATAAATGTAGTCTCCTGGGCTCCTGAGAACGCTAAAAAGGGATCAATTTGTGAATATAAACCTGAGCTATCTCCCTAGACTACGCCATGTGGTCTCCCCAGGAGCTGCCTAACATGGCTGTTATGGAGGCCATAGACTCATGGGAGCAGCGCACTCAACATCTCATAGAGAGGCACTTTCAGACCATGAAGGAGGATATAATGCTTTTGATCTCTGCTTTTACGCCACCATCAGAATGTCAAGCTGCGGACACTGAATTTATTGAATATAGCAGGTCTTCTGCTCCAACGGACATGGATGCAGAGGCGATAAAGCACAGTGAAACCCTCACTGCACACGGCTACATGCTGCCTAAGCCGACGCTAGTTCCGGATAGTCACTCACCTAAGTCTCGTGTCAATGGACCTAACCTGGGAGGGTGCAAGCATACCTGTCGCATACCCGGAGAGGTGGCCTATCTTTTGAGCTCTGGCAGTCTTGGAGAGAGTTCCCAGATGCATACGAGATCAGCACAGATTCCTATCGCACATAAGTCAGCTGTGGGCTCCCAGTCCCCCCTGAGGGTATTTCAGGCAACGATCTTGGACTCCACAGCCCGGGCCGTGACCCGGTTAAGGAGACAAAAGGACCTGCAGTTTTCCTAGCTGCAACCGCACCGCAACGGAGTGGCAGAGCTCAACCTTCCATCCGACTAAGATGTATAGTCGGAGTGGGCTAATGTAGTGGTAAGACCAGTCAGCAGAGCTAGCAAGTCTTCAGTACTTAGACTACACTGCTTGTAAGTCTGTTTGCCCCATAGTTTTTATTTTTTTTATGTTTGCATTTTTTTTTCCCTGGCCAGTTTAAATTGGACACTTGCATCCCACCATGCTTGCTTACTCTAAAGCTACTGTGCAGTAGATCATGGAGGCCTCATATTATTTCTTGGCTGAGCAGATACACTTATCAGTGCTGGACAGTGCATGGATTGCTTGAGTGAGTCCCGGACGACCCGTGGTCAAATGACTGCTGGCCTTACGTTGTTCATGATGTAGACCTCTCAACAATGACTTTCGAACTCCTTTACTATTTACACCTAAGTTTTTACAGCCCATAGCTCCCTGCAAGAGATACGCCAACACCAGCTATTATTTTAAGCAACTTTCAATTGCCGCTTGGTGTCCTTCATCTCAATATAGTCCACAGTTCCTTTACTGTTATGCTGGACTTTTTTTTTTTTTTTTTCTTTCCCAACTCCATTGGTTCATTTTCTATTTTCCTAATGTAAAATTTTTTGTTCTTCATGATGCCTTCTACAATGAGTCCTGAACATGTTTAATCTATCTGTATAGCTATGACAATCTAACATACTTTTAACCACTTATTAACTTACAGTAGATAATATAAATTTTATACCGGGTATGCTATGTTCAGTTAACATTACGATAGAAACTAATAGTGGTTGGATACCTTATAATTGGATAATATGTGCACATCAGGACTTAGGGCTACTATAACTTATATTGATATCCCAAATTCAATACTAACATGTGTTGCATTGATTATTTTTATTGTGTTCTTGCTGCCATTACCTATTGTTTGTGCTGTATGCAATCTCAATGGTATATTCAACTACTTAAGTTTCTGGTATTGAGTTTATTGGAAACATTGCTTATATTGGTTGATATTCTGGGTACTAGTATAACCGCTAGTTTGAGACCTATAAAATGATATATACCCTCCCATGTTTCATGTATTACCGTTAGGCAGGTTACATCTTTCTTCTACTAAGCCCCTTTGGTTCATAGTCCCTGCTCATCTAATCCCAGAGATAAAGGTTTCTGAGCTTTGCATGTTTATAGAGGTATGTCTGTTATAATATTCCTTCTATTATCCTTATATTAAAATTTATTTGTTTACCTAGTTATGCAGTTTTCAGGGATGCTTCAGGGTAAAACTATTCACCATCTACCTTACATTCAGATATATACATTAAGATAAAATCATAGCCTTTTGTAAGCATTAAACATGTGAGAAATTTAATATTTCTATAACTGCTACTTCTCTGTACATACTGTGAAACTCCCTCATAGGGTTACTATAGTATATTCACAATTCTTAAGACCAGTTCTAACATAGTAAGCATGGGTGTAGCCCCTAATATCTAAGCATTGTGCAAGACGGACTTACTGGGATACTTCTTTGTCCTTTATATCAGACCTATAGGACTACCTCTTGTTAGAACAGCCCAAACATTTTTTAGTAATAATTTCACTCCTATAATATATAATGTTAGTTTTATTCATAGCACAGGGCAGATGAGTAAAGTATCTCCCCTCACCCTTTCCCACTTTGTGAACCAGAGTGGGTCATATCCAATTTCCCTTTTCCATCTTCGTCCAGTGGTGACATTAACCCCTGAGGAGAGATACAGCATTTATCCAGTACCCGTATAAGATTACCGATGGATGGTGAGGATAGGGAGCAAATTGCAGTAATGTGGAAACCGCTCTAGTATTTACACCTGTGCATTATATAGCAGTTCACCCTGATTTAGATTATCTATTACATTTAAGCTAAAATTATCTGGTCATTCTGCACAGTTTTACTTATGATGAACAAGAGGTTTTCAAAGGCCTGAGTCTGATACAGTGCCCTACTTACTGCCCCTAAGCTTTCTTATTTAAACACTTTTCTAGTGTACTTACAGGGGTGAAACTACAGGGGGTGCAGAGGTCGCAGGTGCGACTGGGCCCCTGAGGGTGGGGGCCCAGCTTTAAAAAAATAAAAAATAAAAAATTTATATATATATTTTTTTTTAATAAAAAACGTTAACATACCACTGCCTGCACTGATATCATGTGAATGTGACATGACTACAGGGGTTAGTGTTTCTGTTATACCCATTGGTGTTTATGTGTGTGTGTATGTGTATGTATGTGACTGTGTGTGTATTTATGCATGTATGTGTGTTTGTGTATGTTTGTGGAACAAGCAAATTACAGACCTTGTTACTACAGCATGGGGGGGCAGGTAAACAGTGTCACTATACAGTACCACTATATATAGTATGGGGGGTTGGACCATGTCACTGACTACTATGGTCACTTTATAAAGTACTGGGCGGGTAGGGTCAGGCCAGCCATCTCACCGGCAGATTTCAGACTGTGTCACTAACTTACTATATACAGTACTGGGGGGTTAAATAGTGTCACTATATATATACAGTAATAGGGGGTCAGACCATCTCACAGACTGTGGGCACAGGGTACCTCCTTTTGCAGACATGTAATCTGATTCACATTTTTTTCTGTGTTAAATGTAAAAAAAAAATGTATTAAATTCACCTTTTTTTGGAGGGGGGAGGGGTGGTGGTGGAGCCCCTTCTTAGATTCTTGCACCTGGGCCCTGTTGTTTCTAGTTACGCCTCTGTGTACTTACCTCCTCGTAACTTATAATGCATAACTTATACTATTCATTTAGGAGCTATTGCAACCAGTATAGTACCCTATTGATAATTAAAACTCCATAACATATTGTTTTAGATATATACAGGTAGTACATCTTCTGACAGATATTCATATCCTAAATGTTAATCCTAAGTATTGGTTATATATAGCTTTCTTAAAATAGTCTACCATTGCAACCTCACAACTCTGATATAGTTTTTACGGCTACCCTATATATGACTGTAAGCAGCCTATACCCTATTACTCATCATACTCAAATTGATCCATATTCATGTCTCATTAGTCCGATCCTTGTCCCTTCAGGACTAGCTCACTGTTGTTAAAATGATATCTCTTTATGGTAGTTAGCCTAGGAGTACGTCTCCCAGTTTCACATGGGCCCTGACCACAACACTCTTGACATCCACCCTCCATCTTGGAGCTCTTTACACCATAAAGTAACATAGCTCTGCAGCCTGCGCCTACATCATTTTTTTTCTTTTTCTTTCTCCCTTAGCTGGCTCTGCCCCCCTCCCCTAACCCCTCCATTACGAGCGGCTCTTGTCCACTGCTTCACCCCCCATACACTCAGGCCTACGGGAGGCCTGACAAAAGCCAACTCCCTACCTCTCACTATTTTTTAGCTTATAGAATACCTCTTATCCTGGGGTAGGGACCACTAGTTATCAGTTTTGAAAATCGAGGTTTCATTCCTATATGTCCTAGTCACACATGTTTTATACATACAGTTGCACATTTTATTCTCAAGATTACGAAGGTGGCACTATAACTTATATCATCTGTTATTCTTCTGTTATTGATCTAGCAATATTTCATGACATTGACTCTTACTTCTCTATAAATATGACACAACTATGGATCAGATATTGTGATAACAAATGTTTTATTAGTACACCAATGTCCCACTTCTTGTTTATTTTTCATATGTGAAATGTATAAGTTTCTTTCTTTTTTTCTACTTCTCTTTTGTGCCTGGATGTATTCTCTGTTGTGTTGTTTATACTCAATGCCTCAATAAAAAAAAAATATTTCAAAGATATACACAGCCAAAGTTATGATTTACATCATTTTGATGGAGCATACAAATGACATTAGATTTGTTATTCTCAATGATTAAGATTTTCATTTTATTGTCTGTATTATTTTTGAAATCACAAAAGCAGAGTACATGGAACATTTAAAAGTTCTCATGTGTGTATCACTTGATGATTGTTGTCAAAATTGAAAATCAAAACAAACATATGCTATCCATCTTCTGAAGAACAAAGGTGTAGACTAAGAAGCTTTGAGATCTTAATCTTTCAATATTAAAATAAAATTGATATATAATAGGAGGAGTAAATTATATGTTTGATTCAAATGTAATGCTTCATCAGAATCATGATCATATAATATTGATTACCAATACACCTTCAATGACACATAAATGAGTCAATGGACTTACCAGAAGACTGCAAAGGCAGCTCAGTGTCGGTGCTGGATCCCTCTGGGCTCCCCACAACAACTATCTCTATGAATGATATAGATATATATTAGTGAACACAGTTTGGACATCACTGAATCACATCTGTATCGATTTATAAGAATAATCAACTTAGAAATGTGAGGAATAGAGCAGTAATCTGAAGAATAAATGCATGAGTGAATCAAGGGGATTATGAAGAAAAATATGTCTTTAACATATGTTTAATTTCTGACTATATTAGACATAAAATTAATCTCATATGATTCTATTGCATATCTAAATATACCCATTGATCAATGTTCTTCAAAGAATACACACAAACAACATTTAAAATAACAACTGTCAACAAATATAAACAAAGCCATGTGGCACATCGAGCCATTTGTGCAATGTACAGTAATCTTGTTTAGGACATAACACATATTGATCACAATACCAAACAGAAGTTATTTTTCAAAATATGTAATCATGGTGCTGTTAGAGTATGCTTATATCTATAAAGTAAGTCCAACAGTGAATATGTGAATTATATATCGATATTGTTTCATCCAATGAATGTAAGGATGAATTAATCTATTGTTTATTAAAGGGACACTGACAAAAAAATTTACAATCAGTGATTTCACTTTTCAAATTGTTAAAAATAATTTTACATTGACTCCTATTATAATATTTATTTGGCAGCATTTTAATCTTAAAGGCAGCTAAGCAATTATTGTTATCAATAAATATTGGTCGTTGAAGGTATCCACCAATCAGCAAGAACAACCCAGGTTGGTCCACAAAAATGGACCTGCAGATAAACTTACATTCTTGCTTTTAAAATACATTTATCAAGAGAATATTGAAAATATGATTCTAGGAGTCAATTATAAAATTGATTAATATTGCATGCTATATCTGAATGACAACAGTAATAATTTGTACTCAGTGTCCCTTTAATATAAAAAGGTCTTGATTTGACAATGTCGCTTTTAATGAATTCTCAAGTCCATATGTTGATGTAATGAATGGGATGGAGCATGCAATTACAATCTAATATGTTAGTTAAGGATATCCTCAAGATTCTTTAATTATCCTCTCTTAAAGGGACATGAAGCTCCAAATGTGTAATTGGATAATGTTTGCATTAAAATCAAGCGTGTGATTTGTTAATAATTGATAATAGACTTATTTTGGACTTGTTTGCTTCATTGTGTTATAATCTTTTTTGAAAGGAGCAACTATGTGCTACTGTTATCTGAACACATGATTTGAACATATGAAAATAGTCCAATTTCATCATAAAAAAACAGCCGGTTGATCCCAGTAATGCATTGCTTAACCTAAACTGACCTAGATATGATTTTAGAATAACGATAACAATAGACTGAAGCAATTTAGCTAATCAAATGTTTCTAAAAATCAGGAAAATCACGTGTCTAAATCATTCAATGTAAAATTTAGTTGTCATGTCCCTTAAATGACTCGAAACAATAAAAATATGTAATGTATATTTTAAAAATAGAAACATATGCAAAAATGTGTGAATGTTGTCAAAATGTATCCCAATAATATCAAGCAATACACAGGGGAAGAATATAAATTGTCCATTAAAATAATCTTACAGTAAAATGAATATATGAAGAATAGAAGGGATATCTTCAAATAGTCCAAATTTTAGATTTGTATTACAATGTAATCCAAAATTTGATTTGTGATTCTTAATTTTAAATATTTAAAATATAGAATTTGAGGATCCATATAAATATCGATCAATGTGGATGTATTATGTAATGTTCTGTCCATGTTTCTAAGACAAATGTCAATTAAAATGGGACATACCATACTGTGACAAGCCCTGGCTTGAGGTTCCAACACCAACATCCAGATCTGTAAAATATTAAATGAGGATTGGATATCATTAATACAAATCAGGCCATGTTGCAAAACTTTTCTTTTTAAAAAATCAGTGACAAACTAATAATAGTTTTTTATTCACATGAGTTCATTGTTTCCTCAATTAATGTCATCAAAAATATATCCTGTACTCTTATTTTCAATCTGTTATGTTGTTGACTGTAGCTTTAATTAATTTGTTGTGTTCTTTCATTCTCATCATTTGATGGACATAGTTCATTGTTTATTTTGATTTTGATAGTATATTTTTTTTAATGTAGAAGATTGAAAATAAGGATACTGTATTCTTCACATATATAATAATTAACATATACATTTGATCAACATGTGTAAAGCGATGCCAGTTACAACAAACACATGTTCACGTGTGTGCGCAATTCAATTTTTCGTGATCATTGCACAATGATTCCAAGCGGAATTACGCATCCATGATTTGAGCAACATGTGTAAAGCGATGCCAGTTACAGCAAACACATGTTAATGTGTGTGCGCAATTCAATTTTTCGTGATCATTGCGCAATGATTCCAAGCGGAATTACGCATCCGTGAATCTAAATTAATTTTGATAGAGTAGTGTGATGAGTATAATTTCATAAAGACTTAAAATATATTTTCAATTGGGTGTATTACGAGATGCAAATCGTATATTTGTTAATATTGAACAATAACAAAGAATATTTCTAACTGGGTTAGGATTCGATAGTTAATGTATGAAATGGCGGATGATAGTGATTTCACGGATGAGCAATTACCTTTTCGCTCTGTGACGCATATTCTGTAGAGCGCAAGAAACATCATTCCTATTTCATGTGTGACTCATCTAAATTCAGATATCTAAACATCATATGTAGCGTATGTTGTGAGATCTATATAGGTTGAATATCTGACTATATACACATTTCTTAAAAGTCTAATCAAATATTAATATATTATATGAAGTTGGATAGTTACCTGGTTCAGATTCTCCTTCTGCTCCTCCCAGGCCACTGGACGGAGAAGCAGCTGCACTGGCCCCCGGGTCTGGACTTTGGGATCCAGCAGCTGGGAGGGAAGAAGAGGAGGCCAAGGATGGAGAGGATCAAAATCTGCTGGGGACCCGGAGACTGAGGAGCTCGCATAAAGTCACCTCATAAGGGAGTAGGTAGAGTTTCCGCGGGGGCTTATTTATTTTGCCACCTCTTTTACGGGCTTGTACCCACTCCCTTATGAGGTTGACTTTTTTGTGCAATCGCAACCTCATATCTCCGAATCTCCGCATGATCTTATCCTGGCTCCTCTGGACGCCCAACACCAATTGAACTGCATTGGTGATAGCCGCCCAGAGGGCCTTCTTAACATGCGCATCTGTCGACCTCCTCTTGTTCCCAAACAGCTGCGGATAAAAGTCCTGGACGGCGTGGACCAGTGCAGCACTCTCCTGCTTGGTGAACCTGGGAGGTGTCATGCCTGCTGGGTTGTCCAGTAAATATATTATAATAATAATAATATAAACTGTCAGCAGGCATTAGAGAACTGACAAAGATGGCAATGTGTAATGGACTTTTATATGGTGAAGTAAACATGAGATGCACCATGGGACATGGTATCTGTACATCTGATTGGATAAAACTTTGAAATATTGTTAGATTGTTGTCTGTGAGACCATCCTGACTCAAGTTGTGTTTGTGTGATGAACTCTGATTGGCCGTTCCTTAATGTTTCATATCTTAGTAACTTCCATACACATACCTCCTGGGGGTGCTGTTACTACATTTTTTCATGTAGACTTATTTGTAACTCATGGGGCTGTTATGCGAATATGTGTGACGCAGATTTAATATACGTGGTCCATTAAATATTTTTATTATAATTTTAAAAAATAAAATCCTGTCACATTATTAAATGTTGTAGACATTTCTATGTTTAAGATCCACATGGGGGAGCCAGTCACACAAGGCATATATGTGCAGAAACCAATCAGCAACTATTGAGCCTATCTAGCTATGATTTTCAAGAAAAGTATGTCAAGAGAATTAATATAATGACATAATCGAAGTAATTGGAGAATTTAAAAAAAATGGCATACTCTTTAAATCACAAAAGAAGAAATTAGGGTTTCATGTCCCTTTAAGTAGATAGTTAAAAATAATGCTTTGATGATCATAAACCTAGGCACCTCCCTTTTTCAAACTTCTGGATTGTTTGACCCACTGTGAATGAAATATGTTCTAATGGGTGTATTTAGACATCTTCACCTTAAAGGGACATTAAGCTATATGTTTGTCATAATTTTGAGGGATAATCGAATATTCAAACAACATTATAATTTATTTTTGTCTATCATTATCTTTTTCATTTTTCGAATCTTGGCTTAAAAGCATAGCTATATGGGCACTTTTTATGCTGATTGTTGTTTGCACATAGATGCCTTATATCATTATCTAAGCCATGTGCATTGATATTTCTAAAACAAGGGATATTTAAAGAATGAATAAAATTAAATACTAATAATCCATTTAAATGTTGTTTCTGCTCCCACCCCATACACAAAAACTGATTGAATTAAACTTCACCATGAAATGGGCTAAACAAACTATGAAATATCTAGGCATAAACTTAACAACCCAATTCAACCAATTATATAAATTTAACTACTCATCTTTATACAGAGAGATCAGACAGGACCTTCAGAAATGGTCAAAATACTCCTTCTCTTGGTATGGGAGACAATCTGCGATTAAAATGAATATCCTGCCACGCTTATTGTACCTTTTTAGAGCTCTACCAGTTAAAATTCCAATCCCGGAGCTAACACAGGTTCAGTCAGACCTTATTAGATTTATCAGAGGGAAAAAATCCCCTAGAATTCCTACCTCCTGTTTGACGAGACATAGATCACTAGGAGGAGTAGGGGTCCCTAATCTCGTGGCCTATTACAAGGCGGCAAGGCTAGGTCAAACAGTACTCCTAGATAATCCCAACATAGAGACTATCTGGCCGACTCTCGAAGCCGAAATGGGAGGCTGGAATCTTCCAGCAGATATCCTTTGGGAAGAGAGGCCACATATATCCACTGAGACACAGTTCAGATCCCCTACCTTAGACTCCACAATGGTATCATGGAACAAGGTAGCCAAATCAACTAAATTAAGACCAACACAATCTAGAAACATGCCAATTAGATATTTATTATCTCAAGAGCATCGCCCACCAATAGACAAATGGCGCAATAAGGGACTTTACAGAATAGCTGATCTAATAAGTAATAACAAAATCTTAACATTCCAGCAAGTCCAGGACAAAATTACACCCCTAATGGTGAACTGGTTCCAATACCTTCAAATAGTATCCGCTCTTAGAGAATTTCAAAAAATATACACAACACAGAATAGTACAATACTAGAGGTCATATGTAAAGCTCCACATAGAACGAAACACACTATCTCAAGACTATACTCAGCTATACAATCATCACAGGCTCTAGTAAAATCTCAGCTGATATTAAACTGGGAAAGAGATCTAGAAATGGAGTTAGACATGCAGGACTGGGTCGACATCTTTAAAGAGACTGATAAAGGACTGATAAACGCTGACCTCAGGGAAAACACACTCAAGACCACCTATAGATGGTACCTGACTCCACTACAGACAGCACATATGTCCCCTACGGGGAACAGACTGTGCTATAGGGGATGTGACACCCTGGGAACATACTCACACCTATGGTGGGACTGTGACAAAATCAGACAAATATGGGACAACCTCTCGTTATTGATAAGTAACATTCTAGATGCAAATATCCGACTAACACAGGCTCAGGCTCTATTACACGTTCGAATTCCCAATTTTAATAAACCAATTAATACATTCATAAAGATCTTGTGCACGGTTGCAAGATCTTGTATAGCTAGACACTGGAAAACTGGTTCTCTGACTTGGCAGGAGGTGCTAAATAAAATTAAAGCAACACATTCTATGTATGAATCTGCAGTGTGGATTCTAGAGAACAAAGAAACAGTAGATAGAATCTGGTTTTATTGGATATTAAAAGGGGGGCCTAACGTCACTCATACTTCCACATAAACATCTTATCTTCTGCTCTTTGTCAACACTCCATATCCTCAAAAACCCATGGAACTCAAATAAGTACACTCCTATTTGAATTGTTAGACAAGTGTGATTTTCTATTGACTCGAACATTCTGCATTCATGTAATATTTTCATTTTTTGTTTTTATTATGTTTTCTTATTTTTTCTTTTTGTATTGTTTTTGTTTTCGTCTTTGAATGAATATCTTGCCACTGTATGAATATTCATGTATGACAAATACTGTTCAATAAAAACATTTCAACATAAATGTTGTTTCAATAACATTTGTTATGTCTATAATTCACTAAATTAAATGTTTTTTAAATGTCCCTTTAAGTACAAAAACATTAGGAATATGTTGATTTAAAGGTACACTGAACCAAAAATTTTAATTTTGGAATCAGATAGAGCATGACATTTTAATCAACTCTCGAATTTTCTCAGATTATAATATTTTCATAATTATCTTGATAGATATTTTAGAAATGCAAGATTGTAAGTTTATATTCCGGCCCATTTTTGGTGAGCAACCTAGGTTGTCCTTGCTGATTGTTTTCTAAATTCAGCTACCAATCAAAAAATGATCTCCAGATTTAAGAAAGGCTAAAATATTAAATGCCTTATCTTTCTCAGAAAGATAGCAAGAGAACGAAGAAATGTTGATAATATGAGTCAATTCCAAAGTTGATTAAAATGTCCTGCTCTATGGAAATCACAAAATAAAATAAAATGGGTTCAGTGTCCCTTTAACATTGTAAAAAGAAACTAAAGGGGAATGAAAATACATATAGATATGTGATATCTATACAAGAGGTAACATGAATAATTTAAATAAATTATATTACGAGCTAGCTATAGTTAAATGAGACTTCAAAATGACTCCCCTAGAACAGAAAAGTCATCAATATGGCATACAATAACTAGCTTGGTCTAAATATGAAATAATATTTCTTCTGTTAAGTGTGATCAGTCCACGGGTCATCATTACTTGTGGGATATTAACTGCTCCCCTACAGGAAGTGCAAGAGGATTCACCCAGCAGAGTTGCTATATAGCTCCTCCCCTCTACGTCACCTCCAGTCATTCTCTTGCACCCAACGACTAGATAGGATGTGTGAGAGGACTATGGTGATATATTTAGTTTTTATATCTTCAATCAAAAGTTTGTTATTTTATAATAGCACCGGAGTGTGTTATTCCTTCTCTGGTAGAATTTGAAGAAGAATCTACCTGAGTTTTTCTATGATTTTAGCCGGAGTAGTTAAGATCATATTGCTGTTTCTCGGCCATCTGAGGAGAGGTAAACTTCAGATCAGGGGACAGCAGGCAGATTAATCTGCAAAGAGGTATGTAGCAGTTTATTATTTTCTGACATGGAATTGATGAGAAAATCCTGCCATACCGTTATAATGTAAACTCAGCCTTGAATGCAGTAGATGTAGCTGATATCAGGCTGTCATGTATGTATATTTTACACTTCAGTTTTCTGGGAAATGGTACTTCTCTGGCTTTTAAACTGTATACATAGACTTAACCTATTTTGCAGGGACTTGCAATAGGTTTTAAATGACAATTAATTATTGAGGTAAAACGTTTTTTTGCTGGCATGTAAAAACGTTTTTTTCTCTGAGGTACTGGGTGAAAAAATGTTTTGGGCACTTTTTTTTTTTCCACTTGGCAATAGTTTTGATTTAAATTAGAGCAGTTCACTGATCCCTCTCACTGTTATGTGTGTGGGGGAGGGGCCATTTTGGTGCTTTCACTATGCATCAGAAAAACTCAGTCAGAGGTTCATTTTCTTCCTGCATGATCCGGTTCATCTCTACAGAGTTCAGGGATCTCAAGAGTCTTTTTTGAGGGAAGTAATCATTCACAGCAGAGCTGTGCTGATTGTATTGACTGTGATATAAAAAACGTTTATTTGTGTATTTTTTTCTGCTGCCTGGGTTAGTTATCATTTGCTGAGGGGAACAATCCTTTGCTAAAACTGTATATTCTGACAAAGATTGATGCTATAACTTAATTATTTTATCTGTTATAATATTTTCTGTGCTTCTTAAAGGCACAGTTCGTTTTCATATTATTTGTAAATTACTTTGAAAAGTATTTCCAAGTTGCTGTTTATTTGCTAGTGTGTTAAACATGTCTGATTCAGAGGAATATCTCTGTGCTATATGTGTTAATGCCAAAGTGGAGCCCAATAGAAATTTATGTACTAAATGTATTGATGCTACTTTAAAAAATAGTCAATCTGTACAAATTGAACATATTTTACCAAACAACGAGGGGAGAGTTATGCCGACTAACTCGCCTCACGTGTCAGTACCTGCATCTCCCGCTCAGGAGGTGCGTGATATTGTAGCGCCGAGTGCATCTGGGCGGCCATTACAAATCACATTACAAGATATGGCTACTGTTATGACTGAAGTTTTGGCTAAACTACCAGAACTAAGAGGTAAACGTGATCACTCTGGGATGAGAACAGAGTGCGCTGATAATGCAAGGGCCATGTCTGATACTGCGTCACAGTTTGCAGAACGTGAAGACGGAGAGCTTCATTCTGTGGGTGACGGTTCTGATCCAAATAAACTGGACTCAGACATTTCAAATTTTAAATTTAAGCTTGAGAACCTCCGTGTGTTACTAGGGGAGGTATTAGCGGCTCTGAATGATTGTAACACAGTTGCAATCCCAGAAAAAATGTGTAGGTTGGATAAATATTTTGCGGTACCGACGAGTACTGACGTTTTTCCTATACCTAAGAGACTTACTGACATTGTTACTAAGGAGTGGGATAGACCCGGTGTGCCTTTCTCACCCCCTCCTATATTCAGAAAAATGTTTCCAATAGACGCCGCCACACGGGACTTATGGCAAATGGTCCCTAAGGTGGAGGGAGCAGTTTCTACTTTAGCTAAGCGTACCACTATCCCAGTGGAGGATAGCTGTGCTTTTTCAGATCCAATGGATAAAAAATTAGAGGGTTACCTTAAGAAAATGTTTGTTCAACAAGGGTTTATATTGCAACCTCTTGCATGTATTGCGCCTGTCACGGCTGCAGCAGCATTTTGGTTTGAGTCTCTGGAAGAGACACTTCAATCATCCACACTAGATGACATCACACACAAACTTAAATTCCTTAAGTTAGCTAATTCATTTATTTCAGATGCCGTAGTACATTTAACTAAACTTGCGGCTAAAAATTCAGGATTCGCCATTCAGGCACGCAGAGCTCTGTGGCTAAAATCCTGGTCAGCTGATGTTACGTCTAAATCTAAATTGCTTAATATTCCTTTCAAAGGGCAGACCTTATTCGGGCCCGGCTTGAAAGAGATTATTGATGACATTACAGGAGGTAAAGGTCATGCCCTGCCTCAGGACAAGGCCAAAGCCAAGGCTAGACAGTCCAATTTTCGTTCCTTTCGTAATTTCAAAGCAGGAGCAGCATCAACTTCCTCTGCACCAAAACAGGAATGAGCTGTTGCTCGCTACAGACAAGGCTGGAAACCTAACCAGTCCTGGAACAGGGGCAAACAGGCCAGAAAACCTGCTGCTGCCCCTAAGACAGCATGAATTGAGGGCCCCCGATCCGGGACCGGCTTGGGCAAGAGATGTTCAGGATCCCTGGGCGTTAGAGATCATATCTCAGGGATACCTTCTGGACTTCAAATCCTCTCCCCCAAGAGGGAGATTTCATCTGTCAAGGTTGTCAACAAACCTAACAAAGAAGGAAGCGTTTCTACGCTGCGTACAAGATCTTTTATTAATGGGAGTGATCCATCCAGTTCCGCGGTTGGAACAAGGACAAGGGTTTTACTCAAATCTGTTTGTAGTTCCCAAAAAGAGGGAACCTTCAGGCCAATCTTGGATTTAAAGATCCTAAACAAATTCCTAAGAGTTCCATCGTTCAAGATGGAAACTATTCGAACAATTTTGCCCATGATCCAAGAGGGTCAGTACTTGACCACAGTGGATTTAAAGGATGCTTACCTTCACATACCGATTCACAGAAGTCATTACCGGTATCTAAGGTTTGCCTTTTTAGACAGGCATTACCAGTTTGTAGCTCTTCCATTCGGACTGGCTACGGCTCCAAGAATCTTCACAAAGGTTCTGGGCACTCTTCTGGCGGGACTAAGACCGCGAGGAATTTCAGTAGCTCCGTACTTAGATGACATACTGATACAAGCTTCAAGCTTTCAAACTGCCAAATCTCATACAGAGATAGTACTGGCATTTCTAAGGTCGCATGGATGGAAAGTGAACGAAGAGAAAAGTTCTCTCTTTCCACTCATAAGAGTTCCCTTCCTGGGGACTCTGATAGATTCTGTAGAAATGAAGATTTACCTGACAGAGGACAGGTTAACAAAACTTCAAAATGCATGCCGTGTCCTTCATTCCATTCAAGAGACCAGAAATTCTCTTCTATGGTGGCTTTATCGGCCACATCTGTCCAGGGGAATGCCATTCAGCAGGCCAGACTGGTCAATTGTGACAACAGACGCCAGCCTACTAGGTTGGGGCGCTGTCTGGAATTCTCTGAAGGCTCAGGGACTATGGAATCAGGAGGAGAGTCTTCTTCCAATAAACATTCTGGAATTGAGAGCAGTCCTCAATGCTCTTCTGGCTTGGCCCCAGTTAGCAACTCGGGGGTTCATCAGGTTCCAGTCGGACAACATCACGACTGTAGCTTATATCAACCATCAGGGAGGGACAAGAAGCTCCCTAGCAATGATGGAAGTATCGAAGATAATTCGCTGGGCAGAGTCTCACTCTTGCCACCTGTCTGCAATCCACATCCCGGGAGTGGAGAACTGGGAGGCGGATTTCTTAAGTCGTCAGACTTTTCATCCGGGGGAGTGGGAACTTCATCCAGAGGTCTTTGCCCAAATACTTCCACGTTGGGGCAAACCAGAGATAGATCTCATGGCGTCTCGACAGAACGCCAAGCTTCCGCGCTACGGGTCCAGATCCAGGGATCCGGGAGCGGTCCTGATAGATGCCTTGACAGCACCATGGACCTTCAGGATGGCTTATGTGTTTCCACCTTTCCCGATGCTTCCTCGATTGATTGCCAGAATCAAACAGGAGAAAGCATCAGTGATTCTAATAGCGCCTGCATGGCCACGCAGGACTTGGTATACAGATCTGGTGGACATGTCATTCTGTCCACCTTGGTCGTTACCTCTGAAACAGGACCTTCTGATTCAGGGTCCTTTCAAACATCAAAATCTAACTTCTCTGAAGCTGACTGCTTGGAAATTGAACGCTTGATCTTATCAAAGCGTGGTTTTTCTGAGTCAGTTATTGATACCTTAATACAGGCTAGGAAGCCTGTCACCAGAAAGATTTACCATAAAATATGGCGTAAATACCTATATTGGTGCGAATCCAAAGGTTACTCTTGGAGTAAGGTTAGGATTCCTAGGATATTGTCTTTTCTACAAGAAGGTTTAGAAAAGGGGTTATCCGCTAGTTCCTTAAAGGGACAGATCTCAGCTCTGTCCATTCTGTTACACAAGCGTCTGTCAGAAGTTCCAGACGTTCAGGCTTTTTGTCAGGCTTTGGCCAGGATTAAACCTGTGTTTAAAGCTGTGGCTCCACCATGGAGTTTAAACCTTGTTCTTAACGTTTTACAGGGTGTTCCGTTTGAACCCCTTCATTCCATTGATATAAAGTTGTTATCTTGGAAAGTTCTATTTTTAATGGCTATTTCCTCGGCTCGAAGAGTCTCTGAGTTATCAGCCTTACATTGTGATTCTCCTTATTTGATTTTTCACTCGGATAAGGTAGTTCTGCGTACTAAGCCTGGGTTCTTACCTAAGGTAGTCACTAACAGGAATATCAATCAGGAGATTGTTGTTCCATCCTTGTGCCCAAATCCTTCTTCGAGGAAGGAACGTCTTTTGCACAATCTGGATGTAGTTCGTGCCCTTAAATTTTATTTACAGGCAGCTAAAGATTTTCGACAAACGTCTTCCCTGTTTGTCGTTTACTCTGGTCAGAGGAGAGGTCAAAAAGCTTCTGCTACCTCTCTCTCTTTTTGGCTTCGTAGCATAATTCGTTTAGCTTATGAGACTGCTGGACAGCAGCCTCCTGAAAGAATTACAGCTCATTCCACTAGAGCTGTGGCTTCCACTTGGGCCTTTAAGAATGAGGCCTCTGTTGAACAGATTTGCAAGGCTGCAACTTGGTCTTCGCTTCATACTTTTTCCAAATTTTACAAATTTGACACTTTTGCTTCCTCGGAGGCTATTTTTGGGAGAAAGGTTCTTCAGGCAGTGGTTCCTTCTGTATAAAGAGCCTGCCTATCCCTCCCGTCATCCGTGTACTTTTGCTTTGGTATTGGTATCCCACAAGTAATGATGACCCGTGGACTGATCACACTTAACAGAAGAAAACATAATTTATGCTTACCTGATAAATTCCTTTCTTCTGTAGTGTGATCAGTCCACGGCCCGCCCTGTTTTTTAAGGCAGGTAAATATTTTTTAAATTATACTCCAGTCACCACTACACCCTTGGCTTCTCCTTTCTCGTTGGTCCTTGGTCGAATGACTGGAGGTGACGTAGAGGGGAGGAGCTATATAGCAACTCTGCTGGGTGAATCCTCTTGCACTTCCTGTAGGGGAGCAGTTAATATCCCACAAGTAATGATGACCCGTGGACTGATCACACAGAAGAAAGGAATTTATCAGGTAAGCATAAATTATGTTTTTACATTTCATAACAATTTTAAACATTAAAAAATAAAACCAAAAATAAATTGGGATACCTAAGGAAGATACATGAGATTATCCAAAAAAATTTTTTTTTTTAAATATGGTCACTTTGATGTAAGTTAACCACTTTCCTTTCTTAAAAATGAAAGAACGAAGTTGTTCTGTCTAATTTAGACTACATATCCTCGTCAGAAACATTTTTAAATTTTAACATCTATAAATTACACAATAAAATCATCAATGGATTTAAATCCAAACTTAATTTAAAAAGATACTTGACTTTAACATTATCTGAATAATCTGTTTTTATATTATTAATTCAATACCTGAAAGTTTTTAGATCAGGCATGTGCTTGTCAAATAGACTAACAGTCATGGTAGTATTTTTTTTTTTAATTGTCAGATTAGATGGATAGCTTTCTTATAATATATTTTTTTAAATAAACTTAAAAATAAACCAAAAAAAAAGATATCTTCTAAAAAAATAATTATTTATTGACAATAAAATAAATAGAAAAATAAAATAGGGTAATTCATCACAGATGAAAAATATAAATATTAGTTATTTCATTAACACATGTCTTTAAAAATTCATTAAAATACATTACATTTCATCTTGTGTCTATGCTCCAACATTTCTATTTGTTAAACAATAGATATTTTTTTTGAGAAAAAAAAGCAAAAAAAAATACATTATTTAAAATTACATTATATTGTCTCATCAATATTACATTTACATATCAGCATTTTAAAATATAATTTCTTTCATGTAATTAGCAAGAGTCCATGAGCTAGTGACGTATGGGATATACATTCCTACCAGGAGGGGCAAAGTTTCCCAAAGCTCAAAATGCCTATAAATACACCCCTCACCACACCCACAATTCAGTTTTACAAACTTTGCCTCCTATGGAGGTGGTGAAGTAAGTTTGTGCTAGATTCTACGTTGATATGCGCTCCGCAGCAAGTTGGAGCCCGGTTTTCCTCTCAGCGTGCAGTGAATGTCAGAGGGATGTGAGGAGAGTATTGCCTATTTTGAATGCAGTGATCTCCTTCTACGGGGTCTATTTCATAGGTTCTCTGTTATCGGTCGTAGAGATTCATCTCTTACCTCCCTTTTCAGATCGACGATATACTCTTATTTATATACCATTACCTCTGCTGATTTTCATTTCAGTACTGGTTTGGCTTTCTACAAACATGTAGATGAGTGTCCTGGGGTAAGTAAAATCTTATTTTCTGTGACACTCTAAGCTATGGTTGGGCACTTTATTTATAAAGTTCTAAATACATGTATTCAAACATTTATTTGCCTTGACTCAGGATGTTCAACATTCCTTATTTTCAGACAGTCAGTTTCATATTTGGGATAATGCATTTAAATCAATCATTTATTCTTACCTTAAAAAATTTGACTCTTTTTCCCTGTGGGCTGTTAGGCTCGCGGGGGCTGAAAATGCTTCATTTTATTGCGTCATTCTTGGCGCGGACTTTTTTGGCGCAAAAAATCTTTTCTGTTTCCGGCGTCATACGTGTTGCCGGAAGTTGTGTCATTTTTTACGTCCTTTTGCGCCAAAAATGTCGGCGTTCCGGATGTGGCGTCATTTTTGGCGCCAAAAAGCATTTAGGCGCCAAATAATGTGGGCGTCTTATTTGGCGCTAAAAAATATGGGCGTCGCTTTTGTCTCCACATTATTTCAGTCTCATTTTTTCTTTGCTTCTGGTTACTAGAAGCTTGTTTATTGGCATTTTTTCCCATTCCTGAAACTGTCATTTAAGGAATTTGATCAATTTTGCTTTATATGTTGTTTTTTCTCTTACATATTACAAGATGTCTCACGTTGCATCTGAGTCAGAAGATACTTCAGGAAAATCGCTGTCTAGTGCTGGAACTACCAAAGCTAAGTGTATCTGCTGTAAACTTTTGGTAGCTATTCCTCCAGCTGTTGTTTGTATTAATTGTCATGACAAACTTGTTAATGCAGATAATATTTCCTTTAGTAAAGTACCATTGCCTGTTGCAGTTCCTTCAACATCTAAGGTGCAGAATGTTCCTGATAACATAAGAGATTTTGTTTCTGAATCCATCAAGAAGGCTATGTCTGTTATTTCTCCTTCTAGTAAACATAAAAAATCTTTTAAAACTTCTCTCTCTACAGATGAATTTTTAAATGAACATCATCATTCTAATTCTGATGACTCTTCTGGTTCAGAGGATTCTGTCTCAGAGATTGATGCTGATAAATCTTCATATTTATTTAAAATGGAATTTATTCGTTCTTTACTTAAAGAAGTACTAATTGCTTTAGAAATAGAGGATTCTGGTCCTCTTGATACTAATTCTAAACGTTTAGATAAGGTATTTAAATCTCCTGTGGTTATTCCAGAAGTTTTTCCTGTTCCTAATGCTATTTCTGAAGTAATTTCCAGAGAATGGGATAAATTGGGTAATTCATTTACTCCTTCTAAACGTTTTAAGCAATTATATCCTGTGCCGTCTGACAGATTAGAATTTTGGGACAAAATCCCTAGAGTTGATGGGGCTATTTCTACCCTTGCTAAACGTACTACTATTCCTACGTCAGATGGTACTTCGTTTAAGGATCCTTTAGATAGGAAAATTGAATCCTTTCTAAGAAAAGCTTATCTGTGTTCAGGTAATCTTCTTAGACCTGCTATATCATTGGCTGATGTTGCTGCAGCTTCAACTTTTTGGTTGGAGACTTTAGCGCAACAAGTAACAGATCATGATTCTCATAATATTATTATTCTTCTTCAGCATGCTAATAATTTTATCTGTGATGCCATTTTTGATATTATCAGAGTTGATGTCAGGTTTATGTCTCTAGCTATTTTAGCTAGAAGAGCTTTATGGCTTGAAACTTGGAATGCTGATATGGCTTCTAAATCAACTCTACTTTCCATTTCTTTCCAGGGTAACAAATTATTTGGTTCTCAGTTGGATTCTATTATCTCAACTGTTACTGGTGGGAAAGGAACTTTTTTACCACAGGATAAAAAATCTAAGGGTAAAAACAGGGCTAATAATCGTTTTCGTTCCTTTCGTTTCAACAAGAACAAAAGCCTGATCCTTCATCCTCAGGAGCAGTTTCAGTTTGGAAACCATCTCCAGTCTGGAATAAATCCAAGCCTTCTAGAAAGGCAAAGCCTGCTTCTAAGTCCACATGAAGGTGCGGCCCTCATTCCAGCTCAGCTGGTAGGGGGCAGGTTACGTTTTTTCAAAGAAATTTGGATCAATTCTGTTCACAATCTTTGGATTCAGAACATTGTTTCAGAAGGGTACAGAATTGGTTTCAAGATGAGACCTCCTGCAAAGAGATTTTTTCTTTCCCGTGTCCCAGTAAATCCAGTGAAAGCTCAAGCATTTCTGAATTGTGTTTCAGATCTAGAGTTGGCTGGAGTAATTATGCCAGTTCCAGTTCTGGAACAGGGGATGGGGTTTTATTCAAATCTCTTCATTGTACCAAAGAAGGAGAATTCCTTCAGACCAGTTCTGGATCTAAAAATATTGAATCGTTATGTAAGGATACCAACGTTCAAAATGGTAACTGTAAGGACTATCTTGCCTTTTGTTCAGCAAGGGCATTATATGTCCACAATAGATTTACAGGATGCATATCTGCATATTCCGATTCATCCAGATCATTATCAGTTCCTGAGATTCTCTTTTCTGGACAAGCATTACCAGTTTGTGGCTCTGCCGTTTGGCCTAGCTACAGCTCCAAGAATTTTTACAAAGGTTCTCGGTGCCCTTCTGTCTGTAATCAGAGAACAGGGTATTGTGGTATTTCCTTATTTGGACGATATCTTGGTACTTGCTCAGTCTTTACATTTAGCAGAATCTCATACGAATCGACTTGTGTTGTTTCTTCAAGATCATGGTTGGAGGATCAATTCACCAAAAAGTTCATTGATTCCTCAGACAAGGGTAACCTTTCTGGTTTCCAGATAGATTCAGTGTCCATGACTCTGTCTTTAACAGACAAGAGACGTCTAAAATTGATTTCAGCTTGTCGAAACCTTCAGTCACAATCATTCCCTTCGGTAGCCTTATGCATGGAAATTCTAGGTCTTATGACTGCTGCATCGGACGCGATCCCCTTTGCTCGTTTTCACATGCGACCTCTTCAGCTCTGTATGCTGAATCAATGGTGCAAGGATTACACAAAGATATCTCAATTAATATCTTTAAAACCGATTGTACGACACTCTCTAATGTGGTGGACAGATCACCATCGTTTAATTCAGGGGGCTTCTTTTGTGCTTCCGACCTGGACTGTAATTTCAACAGATGCAAGTCTCACAGGTTGGGGAGCTGTGTGGGGATCTCTGACGGCACAAGGAGTTTGGGAATCTCAGGAGGTGAGATTACCGATCAATATTTTGGAACTCCGTGCAATTTTCAGAGCTCTTCAGTCTTGGCCTCTTCTGAAGAGAGAATCGTTCATTTGTTTTCAGACGGACAATGTCACAACTGTGGCATACATCAATCATCAAGGAGGGACTCACAGTCCTCTGGCTATGAAAGAAGTATCTCAAATTCTGGTTTGGGCGGAATCCAGCTCCTGTCTAATCTCTGTGGTTCATATCCCAGGTATAGACAATTGGGAAGCGGATTATCTCAGTCGCCAAACGTTGCATCCGGGCGAATGGTCTCTTCACCCAGAGGTATTTCTTCAGATTGTTCAAATGTGGGAGCTTCCAGAAATAGATCTGATGGCGTCTCATCTAAACAAAAAACTTCCCAGGTATCTGTCCAGATCCCGGGATCCTCAGGCGGAAGCAGTGGATGCATTATCACTTCCTTGGAAGTATCATCCTGCTTATATCTTTCCGCCTCTAGTTCTTCTTCCAAGAGTAATCTCCAAGATTCTGAAGGAATGCTCGTTTGTTCTGCTGGTAGCTCCGGCATGGCCTCACAGGTTTTGGTATGCGGATCTTGTCCGGATGGCCTCTTGCCATCCGTGGACTCTTCCGCTACGACCAGACCTTCTGTCGCAAGGTCCTTTTTTCCATCAGGATCTCAAATCCTTAAATTTAAAGGTATGGAGATTGAACGCTTGATTCTTGGTCAAATAGGTTTCTCTGTCTCTGTGATTAATACTATGTTACAGGCTCGTAAATCTGTATCCAGAGAGATATATTATAGAGTCTGGAAGACTTATATTTCTTGGTGTCTTTCTCATCATTTTTCTTGGCATTCTTTTAGAATTCCGAGAATTTTACAGTTTCTTCAGGATGGTTTAGATAAAGGTTTATCCGCAAGTTCTTTGAAAGGACAAATCTCTGCTCTTTCTGTTCTTTTTCACAGAAAGATTGCTAATCTTCCTGATATTCATTGTTTTGTACAAGCTTTGGTTCGTATAAAACCTGTCATTAAGTCAATTTCTCCTCCTTGGAGTTCGAATTTGGTTCTGGGGGCTCTTCAAGCTCCTCCGTTTGAACCTATGCATTCATTGGACATTAAATTACTTTCTTGGAAAGTTTTGTTCCTTTTGGCAATCTCTTCTGCCAGAAGAGTTTCTGAATTATCTGCTCTTTCTTGTGAGTCTCCTTTTCTGATTTTTCATCAGGATAAGGCGGTGTTGCGAACTTCTTTTGAATTTTTACCTAAAGTTGTGAATTCCAACAACATTAGCAGAGAAATTGTGGTTCCTTCATTATGTCCTAATCCTAAGAATTCTAAGGAGAAATCGTTGCATTCTTTGGATGTTGTTAGAGCTTTGAAATATTATGTTGAAGCTACTAAGTCTTTCCGAAAGACTTCTAGTTTATTTGTTATCTTTTCCGGTTCTAGAAAAGGCCAGAAAGCTTCTGCCATTTCTTTGGCATCTTGGTTGAAATCTTTAATTCATCTTGCCTATGTTGAGTCGGGTAAAACTCCGCCTCAAAGGATTACAGCTCATTCTACTAGGTCAGTTTCTACTTCCTGGGCGTTTAGGAATTAAGCTTCGATTGATCAGATTTGCAAAGCAGCAACTTGGTCCTCTTTGCACACTTTTACTAAATTCTACCATTTTGATGTATTTTCTTCTTCTGAAGCAGTTTTTGGTAGAAAAGTACTTCAGGCAGCGGTTTCAGTTTGAATCTTCTGCTTATGTTTTTTCATTAAACTTTATTTTGGGAGTGGATTATTTTCAGCAGGAATTGGCTGTCTTTATTTTATCCCTCCCTCTCTAGTGACTCTTGCGTGGAAAGATCCACATCTTGGGTAATCATTATCCCATACGTCACTAGCTCATGGACTCTTGCTAATTACATGAAAGAAAACATAATTTATGTAAGAACTTACCTGATAAATTCATTTCTTTCATATTAGCAAGAGTCCATGAGGCCCGCCCTTTTTTTTGTGGTGGTTATGATTTTTGTATAAAGCACAATTATTCCAATTCCTTATTTTATATGCTTTCGCACTTTTTTATCACCCCACTTCTTGGCTATTCGTTAAACTGAATTGTGGGTGTGGTGAGGGGTGTATTTATAGGCATTTTGAGGTTTGGGAAACTTTGCCCCTCCTGGTAGGAATGTATATCCCATACGTCACTAGCTCATGGACTCTTGCTAATATGAAAGAAATGAATTTATCAGGTAAGTTCTTACATAAATGATGTTATTAAAAAATGCATATACCATCTTCAAAATAAATTTATATAGTATGCTGAACATAAATGTAATATTTGATGTCCCTTCTAATAATATACCTCTATATCAACTCTAAAATGTATTCCAGGTCAGAATGTGATTCCTCTGTAGCACAAAGTAGGGGTAATGTATGTAAACTTAAAATATTGTAATCGAGGACATGTAACTATTCCTAATTCTTAACATTCTTCCTCCTGTAATTCTTAACTAGCATGTATTGTGCAAACCAACCTGTATGCATGGTCTTTGAAAGTCAATTATCTTGAAAATAACAGTTTTTCTTCATTAGGTGTCTTATTCATCATTTTCAAATGAGAGGATTGTGAAATACCATCTAAAATAAAAATAAACATCTAAGTGTCTCCAATAGGATGCATCCACAGCCTTAGTCCATCAAATTGTTGCCACTTACCATGTGAACGTGTCTTTGTATTGTTTTCAAGGTCAGCACATTTGAAAGACAATGCCAAACATAATCACATTGGTATTCTTCACTTTAAATCTTGGATTCTTCACTTTCAATCTTGGATTCTTCACTTTCAGTCTGGGATTCATCACTTTCAGTCTTTAGATGAAGTCATCTCCCTAATGGCAGAGAAAGTAAAAAAAAACAATTAATACAAGTGTGTTAATTATTTCTTCACACCTCTCCCACCCCCCATTTCTGAAACGATTTCTGTCACTAGCTTACTAAGCATGTGTAGCATCTTGTGTTATGTTCTATCAATCAAGTGTGGAGATGAGTCATATTGAGCAGACCTAACCTCTAATGTGTGACTTTGAATCTGACTTTGAACCACAGTCTTGCTAGAGGATCCCTTTCTGAGTATCCCAAATTCAAGTTATGTGTAAACTGTAACATATTTGCACAATTCTCAAATTGTCATTTCCCTATAATTCACAGATATTGGCAATACTCCTATCTAACTTCTATTATTTACCGTCTGAAGTGGCGGTTGATGATGTCTGCTCTGACATTGAGCCCCTCGTCCCAGAATGGCCCCTCTAGAACAGGGTCGTCCTCCTCATCTTGGAGGAGGTGTCGGGGCGCCTGGACGGCCTGCAGCATCCCAGCCCGCTGTGCAATATTATGCAGGACGCTGCAGGCTGTAACGATCTTAGCCACATTACTAGGGCTGTATTGGAGGGCTCCTCCCGACCTGTCAAGGCATTGGAGTCTCATTTTGAGGAGCTCAAACATCCTCTCGACTACAGCCCTAGTCCGCTTGTGCGCCCTATTGTAGCGCTCCTGGGCCTCATCAGTAGGGTTACGCAACAGCGTAATGAGCCAAGGCCGGCTCATGTAACCAGAATCACCTATAAATTATGAACATAACAAAATTACAAATATTACTATTTTATTTATAATTATTATATTAAAATACTTTTAATTTGTGTACACGAAAATCCCCTAAACTAAACATTTTCATTTAAAAAAATATATGTTTAAATTGCATTCTCTATCTGCACATTTAAGCTTAGACATGCTACATATGCGTATTTCGCATAAACCAGACCTTTGCTAAACTTTTTTAAAAAAAGGTTAAATGGCATTTTCTATCTGTCCATTTAAGCTAAGACATGCTACATATCTGTTTCAAAGTCAAACTAGACATTTGTTGTAAGACAATTAAATGGTTACATTGCATTCTCTATCTGTCCATTCAAGCTAAGACATATCTGTTTAGAGCTAAAAGTAGACATTTACGGAAAGAGACAATTACATGGTTAAAACGCATTCTCTATCTGCCCATGTAAGCTAAGACGCACTACCTATGCGTATTTTGCATAAACCAGACATTTGCTAAAAGAGAAAGAAATGGTTAAATTGCATCCTAGAGCTGCCCATTTAATCTAAGACATTCTACATATCTGTTTGGAGCTAAAACTAGACATTTGCAGAAAGAGACAATGACATGGTTAAAGCGCATTCTCTATCTGCCCATTCAAGCTAAGACATGCTACATATCTGTTTTAAAGTAAAACTAGACATTTGTGGAAACAGATAATGACATGGTTAAATTGCACTCTCTATCTGTCCATTTAAGCTAAGACATGCTACATATCTGTTTAAAAGTACAAGTAGACATTTGCGGAAAGAGACAATGACATGGTTAAATTGCATTCTCTATCTGTCCATTTAAGCTAAGACATGCTACATATCTGTTTAAAAGTACAAGTAGACATTTGCGGAAAGAGACAATGACATGGTTAAATTGCATTCTTTATCTGTCCATTTAAGCTAAGACATGCTACATATCTGTTTAAAAGTACAAGTAGACATTTGTGGAAAGAGACAATGACATGGTTAAATTGCATTCTCTATCTGGCCATTTAAGCTAAGACATGCTACATATCTGTTTGGAGCTAAAACTAGACATTTGCAGAAAGAGACAATGACATGGTTAAATTGCATTCTCTATCTGTCCATTTAAGCTGAGACATGCTACATATCTGTTGGAGCTAAAACTAGACATTTTCGGAAAGAGACAATGACATGGTTAAATTGCAATCTCTAACTGTCCATTTAAGCTAAGACATGCTACATATCTGTTTGGAGCTAAAACTAGACATTTGCGGAAAGGCAATTAAATGGTTAAATCACATCCTACAGCTGCACATTTTGCACATTACACTAACAACAGTTTAAGACTACAGTGGCAATTGTCTAACTAATTAACCATGTTGTCCACAAATACTCACCAACGAGATACCCAGGGGGAAACTCTCTTTCCTCAAACGGCCGCCACAGGGACGACTGTCTAAGGATGCGGGCATCATGACAAACCACGACGAAATTTGCACACACGTGCATAATCCGCATCCGTGCATCACAAACATACTGCACGTTGAGGCTATGGAAATGTTTGCGATTTTGGAAGGGCAAGTCATCGGCTGGAGCACGCAGCGCAATGTGGGTGCAATCTATTGCTCCCAAGACATTGGGCAATTCAGCGATAGCAAAGAATTCCCTCTTCAGGCGCCTCCAATCACCATCATTCAGAGGGAATCCTATGTAACGCTTACTTACACGTACCATGGCGTTCAGAAAGTTATCAAAAACCACAGAGAATGTACCTTGAGACAGGCCATGCATGTACATCTCTCCAGATTGAAAACTCCCGGAGGCCAGGACGTATATACAACTTAGCATCTTAGTGATGCCAGGGACAGCAGTCCTTATTTGTATACGTGGCTCCAGATGAGGTCTAAGAACATTGTAAAGGCCAATGAGCTGCTCGCGATTGAGCCTATACTTGTCAATAACCTCGAAGTCACTCATGTTTTCCAAGGTGGGTCTCACCCTGTATACACGAGGACCCCTAACCAAACAAGCCCTTTGTCTCACTTGGAGCCACCAAGCACGCCTGATTCTCTGAATCTCTACTTGTGCAGCAGCACCAGCAGCAGCGTCTATCAAATCGTTATCCATATTTGCCAAGCTTAGCAGCACAAAGCCAAACAGCAGAGCAAACACAACACAAGGAGTAACAAGGTATCCAAAAACACAGAAGTGAATTGATACAATGTCGATCACAAGGGACGCTTTGGCCATGTTGTTTGGGTGATTTATAGTGCAATATGTCCAATGGTAGTGAGTTCGTAATAATTGCTGATTGTATTCACTTGTTTGTATGTGAGCGGCGCAAATGCTTTCAAAGTGGGCGGTTTTTTAGGTGTTCGCTGAAATTTTGTTTTCCCCCAATGAATCGCAATGTGAAAGTGTAAAATGTCACACATACAGTGCATCTTCGTAATGTTTTTTCATATGCTTAATAAATACTTAATAAACGCGATCTTATAGTAAAAAGCACACGTCCACGCTAACATGAATGAAAGTGCATACCTGTGTATAATGGCATAGAATCTGATCGATCAATGTTGCTGCAATATTGTTTGTAACCGATAACAGCTGACATCTCTAGTATTGTATATATAAGTGATTGGCGAGATGTCAATATTGTACGTGTCCCTTTAAAATCGCTATAATATTGAAGATCTTCCTGCTGACATGTCTAGTATTGTATATATAAGTGATTTGTGAGATGTCAATATTGTACGCGTCCCTTTAAAATCGCAATAATAATGACGATCTTCCGGCTGCCATCTGTAGTTTTGTATATCTAATCGATTTGCGAGATGTCAATATTGTACGCGTCCCTTTAAAATCGCTATAATACTGAAGATCTTCCGGCTGACATCTCTAGTATTGTATATCTAAGCGATTTGCGAGATGTCAATATTGTACGCGTCCCTTTAAAATCACCATAATACTGAAGATCTTCCGGCTGTCATCTGTAGTATTGTATATTTAAGTGATTTGCGAGCTGACAATATTTTGTACGCATCCCTTTAAAATCACAATAATAATGATGTTCCAAACTGTCGTTTACGTATATGTTGTATTGTAGTATTGAGTGCTAAAGTTCTGAAAGAGGCGGTACAGTCCTAAAGTCCTAAAGCTGTAATGTGTATGGTTGAATCTTCTAATGACGTCATCATATTATCAACCTGCCTGTGTAGTTATTAAATCCTCATTGTGTTGTTTTACTACATTGTTATTGTGTGATGATTAAAATATAAATGTGTGCTTTGTGGTTGCGTGATGCGTGCTATGTACATATATACGTATATATTGTGATTGTGTCCCACATATGCTGACTTCTACAGGGAGTGCAGAATTATTAGGCAAGTTGTATTTTTGAGGATTAATTTTATTATTGAACAACAACCATGTTCTCAATGAACCCAAAAAACTCATTAATATCAAAGCTGAATAGTTTTGGAAGTAGTTTTTAGTTTGTTTTTAATTATAGCTATTTTAGGGGGATATCTGTGTGTGCAGGTGACTATTACTGGGCATAATTATTAGGCAACTTAACAAAAAACAAATATATACCCATTTCAATTATTTATTTTTACCAGTGAAACCAATATAACATCTCAACATTCACAAATATACATTTCTGACATTCAAAAACAAAACAAAAACAAATCAGTGACCAATATAGCCACCTTTCTTTGCAAGGACACTCAAAAGCCTGCTATCCATGTATTCTGTCAGTGTTTTGATCTGTTCACCATCAACATTGCGTGCAGCAGCAACCACAGCCTCCCAGACACTGTTCAGAGAGGTGTACTGCTTTCCCTCCTTGTAAATCTCACATTTGATGATGGACCACAGGTTCTCAATGGGGTTCAGATCAGGTGAACAAGGAGGCCATGTCATTAGATTTTCTTCTTTTATACCCTTTCTTGCCAGCCACGCTGTGGAGTACTTGGACGCGTGTGATGGAGCATTGTCCTGCATGAAAATCATGTTTTTCTTGAAGGATGCAGACTTCTTCCTGTACCACTGCTTGAAGAAGGTGTCTTCCAGAAACTGGCAGTAGGACTGGGAGTTGAGCTTGACTCCATCCTCAACCCGAAAAGGCCCAACAAGCTCATCTTTGATGATACCAGCCCAAACCAGTACTCCACCTCCACCTTGCTGGCGTCTGAGTCGGACTGGAGCTCTCTGCCCTTTACCAATCCAGCCACGGGCCCATCCATCTGGCCCATAAAGACTCACTCTCATTTCATCAGTCCATAAAACCTTAGAAAAATCAGTCTTGAGATATTTCTTGGCCCAGTCTTGACGTTTCAGCTTGTGTGTCTTGTTCAGTGGTGGTCGTCTTTCAGCCTTTCTTACCTTGGCCATGTCTCTGAGTATTGCACACCTTGTGCTTTTGGGCACTCCAGTGATGTTGCAGCTCTGAAATATGGCCAAACTGGTGGCAAGTGGCATCTTGGCAGCTGCACGCTTGACTTTTCTCAGTTCATGGGCAGTTATTTTGCGCCTTGGTTTTTCCACACGCTTCTTGCGACCCTGTTGACTATTTTGAATGAAACGCTTGATTGTTCGATGATTACGCTTCAGAAGCTTTGCAATTTTAAGAGTGCTGCATCCCTCTGCAAGATATCTCACTATTTTTGACTTTTCTGAGCCTGTCAAGTCCTTCTTTTGACCCATTTTGCCAAAGGAAAGGAAGTTGCCTAATAATTATGCACACCTGATATAGGGTGTTGATGTCATTAGACTACACCCCTTCTCATTACAGAGATGCACATCACCTAATATGCTTAATTGGTAGTAGGCTTTCGAGCCTATACAGCTTGGAGTAAGACAACATGCATAAAGAGGATGATGTGGTCAAAATACTCATTTGCCTAATAATTCTGCACTCCCTGTATAAAGCAGTATAGCATTATTGTGCCTTCCCAAAAAGTGACAGCTGTAATCTGTTGTTATTGTATGTAATTCCTAATGGTATATTGTGAGTGAATTGTGATGTTAAAGGGACAGTAAAAGCCCTATTTTCTGTTTCCTGATTCCTAGAGAGAATGTAATGTGTTTTTCCCCCATCATATGAATGCGCATGTATGAGTGAATGCTAAAAGTAATGTATGTGCATCCATTAATGATCATATGTTAAGCCAATGTAGATATGCTGTTCATGCAAGCATATGATTTGAATAAATGAAATGCTATAATAGAGGTAAATGAGAGTAGTTTCTAATAGTCTACTGTTTGTGAATCTTGAAATGTTCTAATTATTTTTCTGTCCGTTTAAATGTGATGTAATTATACCAAATATTTGTTACTAGTGATGGTGATTTGTAGTTGATGTCATGTGAATGTCTCAAACTATTTGATGTTGTTGTGAATTTCACATAAGTAAAAGCCATCAGTCCATATAGAAATAGCCATTGCTTGATGTATTTGTCATAACTGGACTAACGCAGGAAAACATGAGTTAATTTAAGAATTGTAACGCTGGTATTTAGAGTTTTCTTGTCTACGCTTTTTGCGTGCGTTAGGGAAATCAGTCTGAAAAATGTGTGTGTAAATAAAATCCAAAAGTGTAAATTGAGAAAGGCGCTAATAAAAGCTATGAGTGTTAAAACTAGGAGACAAGTAAACTTTACCGCACACATCCCACCACTTTGAGGTGTACTGTTTACCTCTTCATATTGTTACAAAGTATTCCAGTGGACCGCCACCTGCGTACATCATAGTACTAAGTGCAGGGTGAACAACGTGTCCCAAGCCAATCGTTACCTGCGTACATTGGAGTACAGGAGAGCAGGAGAAGAAATCACCGGTAAAAGGTAAACTTGCGCAAGTTGAAAAAAAACGGATTACATTGATTACCATCACCAGAATTTCTAAGATCGTGAGCCATCTAAACCTATTACAAGGAGGTAAGAACACCTGCAAAGCGGGTTAAATATAGACTTTCTCCAAAAAAGGTTCAAGTGGTTACACTATATCCTCTTGCACTGTAAAGGATATCTGAAAATAATTTCCTAAAACGGACTATCCTCAATTTATTCAGTGGCTAGCCACCATTACCACACTAACGATAAAAACAAGAAAAGAAGTTATTCCCTAATGTGACTGTTTTTGAATAATAACATTGCCGCCAAGGTTTTGTATTAGCGAAGCAGTTAGACCGCTGTTTGTTTTCTACATAAACGTTATTCCACATTTGGAACTCCTATTAAACTTTTTTTTCAAGGTTAATTACCTATAGTGATCAAGTTGGGCTCTCTTAATACGTATTAATTCATTCTAAGATTTTTTATGTAAACTGTATTTATTTTTATGTATATTATATCTATTGTTGGCTGTTTTTGTGAAAGTAGCATTATTATCTGCAATCAATTATCTTTGAAATTTATATCTCTTTAGACTGTGAATTACCTCTACATGAAAACCATAATAAGCGGGTTCTTAGTTGTATTCCCATTTTTTTAGGTTTTATAATAGGATTTTTAAGAGTTACTTACGAACTCCAGTTAGATATTGCATTATATTCCCTTATCATATTATCTCTCTTATTTGAAATATATTTATTAGACTATTTTAAATAATTTTTTAGAATTGCATGCACCTTGCAAAAGCATTAATTGTTCTCCACTCATATATAAAGTTAGCTATAGCACCCAAGTGATTATTATTATCATACAACATTTGATTATTTATACTTGTCTCCTAGTTTTAACACTCATAGCTTTTATTAGCGCCTTTCTCAATTTACACTTTTTTATCTTATTGTTTTAACCAGGAGGGGATTAACAGAGAGAGGCTTAAGTGTTTTAAGTCCTAGCGCTTTTTATATATCTTTTACTTATCTCTAAATAAAATCCAAGACTGGTTTTGAGCGAGTGACGTCATGGTCTTGTGTGAAAAAGTAGCAAAATTGTATTTATTTCGTAATCAAATTCTTATTTGTGTATGTAATGTGTTGTATATTGTTTGTATGTATCGATTAGTGTATGTATGTGATAATATTTGTAGTTAGATGTAGCTATATGAGTGTCTGTTCCCGTCTGTCAATGTAAGTCAATGGAAAATGGTTTTCTGTGGCTTTTTTTTTTCTAACAACCAAGATCTCGTAACTTTGATCCTTTCTATTTTGCCATGAAAATATGAAAAATGAAAAATAAATATAGTGTAGTGTTTGTATGAGTGTAAGTGTACTTTGTGTAATATTTTTTTTTTTATTTGTGGATGTTTATTTTGGCGTTAGATGTTAACTACTGAGTCTGGGCTGTCGGTAATGATTTCAGCGTTAAACAATTTTGTAGTCGTGTTAAGGAAACTCTAAATAACAGCGGCCGGGAAAAAGCAGCGTTAGGAGCCCTTAACGCTGCTTTTTAACCCTAACGCAAAACTCTAAAATACTGTTACTGTTACTGTTTCTTCAAAACGAAGGTTCTATATAAATAAATGTATATTTTAATTTGTGAATAAAACGGCTTCAAAGCCTGCCTATAATTGAGGGCTGGATTCAGACATTATACATTGAATTCTATCAGCCAATAGCGCGGCAGTGCTGATGCATTTATTTGAATATTAATGAAGCAGTGTCTTAAGCAAATTCACATGCGCATTCTAATCTTGGGGCATTCACATGCGCAATGGAGCTTCGCTAGGGTTTAATTGCTGTTCTATACATTTATATGTATAATATGATATGCCTGTCAGTCCAAGGGTGTTCTTACAGTTAGAATATATTTTTTTAATTCTGCATAAAAATGCTCGTTCTTCTAGGGGGATTATGTTTGTCAGTCTGCCACTCTGTGTGCTCCTCCAAGAAAGACTAAAGACGCTATGTGCCTCGGTCTTCAGTGCTCTGGTGCGCCACGCCCACTAAAACGTCACGGGCCTATTCATCAGCACCTAGCGCAGTGTTGATGACACTTCAGCTCAAGATTAAGTAAAGTGGTAATTTTTTGCCCATGCACTGCCACAGCAAATTGCAAATGCGCATGCGGGAGGCCATCATTGTTCTACCTAGGTAGAACTCTGTTATTTAATTTGCATAATGAGGTGCAAAGAGGGTTTGGCAAAATTAAGATTTTCAAGAGCAATTTACAGGAAATCTATAAAAAAAATAGCTAATACATGTTATTTGCTTAAATTATCAACAGTATATGAGGTTTTAAAAAAATTACCTTTTTATTTTTGGGTTTACTATCCCTTTAGGTTCTTGTGCCCTTTTCCTGAAGGTTTCCATGTCTGAGCAAGTGTGTCTCATTTAAGAAATGCCCTTACTTGGAGGGATTTCATTGAAATTATTCTTGTTGAGGCTTTCTAATAATTACTGCATTTGCTCTCTTGGACCATCACACATAAACACATTATCTATATATATCTAAGACAAATGGGTATATAGAAAAAAAAATCCACACAGAAGAAAACCCCCTGGCACATCCAATAGTCTAGGTTACAGGGAATTTAATGGAAAAAACATGTCAATACATTCATTACAGATTAAGAGAATTTGTAATTCAACTTCCGTCTTACATTAAAGACACTATGGGAGTGTTATAGCAATTGGAACATATATGTGTAAATTAAACCACATGGCTTGTAATGGCAGACGCCCTATACAAAAGTATAGAACATGATTTGCAAATTAAATCGGTCAAAAGATTTTCAAATCCAAATTGCCAATAGAATTAAAGCTTTTTCTATTGGCTGATTTGAATTTGTATTTGAAAATCAGCCAATAGGACTGCAAGGGTATCCCTATATAAAGGGGGTACCTCACATTCAAACATCAGTGTGTGGTAGTGACCACATCAAGGGGATGTTGGGGGTGGAAGATCCAAAGATAAGAAGAAGAGAAGCTATGAAGACACATTTGGCGGTTTAGGGGGATAATGTCGTAGGCTATTGGTGGTTTAGGGGTTAAAAACAAATTGTGGAATACATTAATTGGTCCTACCCCTCTTCACTCTCCTAATTGCATTTTTTTAGGGCATCAAACAAGTTCCACTGTGAAGGATACTGGCATCACAAAAATGCCTTCAAATGTTATAGAACAAATACAATAAAAAAAACAAAGTTTCCTCTATAAAACAGTCAAAACTACCATATGCTAAAATAATTAATAAATAAATTATAAACTGTTAGAAAGAAATAAAATAAAAATATAAACGAGACAACCATCTCATCCTTGAAGTAGCAGTACCTTAACGTAAGACAAGATACTTCACAAGAGTAATAGAGTATACATGCTCTATCCGAAACAAAAAATTTGAGTTTAGTATCCCTTTAATGCACCATGATTTCAAGCAAAACCTATTTAAGAAATGTATAAACACTCTGAGACCAGGTACTTGAGTTATGTTTATAACCTATGGCACAAGTGCTTTGGAGTGTTTTGGTGATTAGACATAGATTACCAGAAATGTGCTACTTGTTTATTCAATATTTTACTTCTATATGGGCAACATCATTAATGAACATTTTCTGTCCGGTATTATCTTTGTGTCCGTACTTTGTGTTGTTACTGTACAGTGTCTATGGTCCAAACTGTATAGAACTTAGACAAAAGCAGCAAGGAGTCTGAGTGTAACTTGGGACCTGTTAGACAATAGCAAGAGAACTAGCTTAAAAGTAATTTGGTTTGGGGAAGTTGTATGGATTCTGAATACACGCAGAGAGAGGCACACTCACAAAAACGAAAAACCGTCTCAATACCATTGTTAGCCTGTTCTATGGTGATTTTCCCCCTAGGTGCTGGGTGTATGGCTTCTGAGACACGTGTACAATACTGGGAAGCAGAAAAAAAAACAATGGAAAATTTTATAAATATAACTTTCACACAAGTAGGAAACCTATCTGTCCATGGAGCCCAGGTAATTATCATTTGCATGTGCCTGGATATGTAATTCACTGGACTAACCCCTTGCATGTCCTGTACTGCATCTGTTGGAAACTTGTCTTTAGATGCTCATTGAAGAAGATAGTAACAGAATCACAGATAAGCTGGACACAATGCCACTCCAAACTCTGGAAAAGTAGAATGCTAGAAGCAGAGGCTTTTTAAAGGGACACTGTACCCAAATTTTTTCTTTTGTAATTCAGAAAGAGCATGCAATTTTAAGCAACTTTCTAATTTACTCCTATTATCAATTTTTCTTCGTTCTCTTGCTATCATTATTTGAAAAAGAAGGCATCTAAGCTTTTTTTTTTGGTTTCAGTACTCTGGACAGCACTTTTTTATTGGTGGATGAATTTATCCACCAATCAGCAAGGACAACCCAGGTTGTTCCCCAAAAATGGGCTGGCATCTAAGCTTACATTCTTGCATTTCAAATAAAGATACCAAGAGAATGAAGAAAATTTGATAATAGGAGTAAATTAGAAAGTTGCTTAAAATTTCATGCTCAATCTGAATCACGAAAGAAAATTTTTGGGTACAGTGTCACTTTAAGTGATAAAACAGTGATGGTGAACCTTGGGACTCCAGATGTTTCAGAACTACATTTCCCATGATGCTTGACTGGAATGCAGAGTGCATAAGCATCATGGAAAATGTAGTTCTGAAACATCTGGAATGCCAATGTTCACCATCACTGTTATAAAACATACAGATTGTTAAAACAAATATATAAAAACAGAAGCAGCACCATGCCATGTTTTCTTTATGTTTGAAGGTTATGTCAGGCCAGTAGTAAATATCTGTCCAGGAAAGGACCCAGAGGCTGAGAATTGGCATATAGTAACATTGTCCTAAAACTGAGCAAAACCCAGCTCATGACTTTCAGCAAGTTGACATAGAGAGAGCAAAAAAGAATACAGTTAAGTAGTTAGGCTGGGTCATAACGTCACAAGCTGGTCAAAGCAGAAATTACTTGGCAAATAGTAGTCAGGGGCAGGCAGAGGTCAAAATCCAGGTAGTCAAGTATAGTACCAAATCTTCAGGCAAAAGAGTAGTCAAAAACAGTCCAAAGATCAGAAGCAGGCTGCTGACAACGGAGAATCCAAAAAACAAGCAAGATTGGCAACAGAGAAGCTAAATAAAGCATTAGCGCACCCAGGAACAAATAGAACCAACCAGTACATGGGAAGGAGACTGAGTTGATGCACACTATTTACAAAATAAATGTGATACAAATCCAAATAAAGGTTATGAACGTTAATGAGTCTTTCTGTTCCCAATGTGCTCCAAATGGTGTGTCACATGAATCAGAAAGTCCACTATTTGATCCTGGGTTCCCAGTGGGTCTTGAAGAAAAAAAAACTGATATAGTGTAATATCTCAATGGATAAGATGTATATAATATAAAAAGATGTGTACTCACACTTTTCAGAGCTACTTTAAGCTCATGTATATGGCAGTCGTAATTCAAAACTCTGTCAGGATCAGCAATACAGGTAACTGGAAATCCGATGTTTATCTATACAGGGAGTGCAGAATTATTAGGCAAGTTGTATTTTTGAGGATTAATTTTATTATTGAACAACAACCATGTTCTCAATGAACCCAAAAAACTCATTAATATCAAAGCTGAATACAGGGAGTGCAGAATTATTAGGCAAGTTGTATTTTTGAGGATTAATTTTATTATTGAACAACAACCATGTTCTCAATGAACCCAAAAAACTCATTAATATCAAAGATGAATATTTTTGGAAGTAGTTTTTAGTTTGTTTTTAGTTTTAGCTATTTTAGGGGGGATATCTGTGTGTGCAGGTGACTATTACTGTGCATAATTATTAGGCAACTTAACAAAAAACAAATATATACCCATTTCAATTATTTATTTTTACCAGTGAAACCAATATAACATCTCAACATTCACAAATATACATTTCTGACATTCAAAAACAAAACAAAAACAAATCAGTGACCAATATAGCCACCTTTCTTTGCAAGGACACTCAAAAGCCTGCCATCCATGGATTCTGTCAGTGTTTTGATCTGTTCACCATCAACATTGCGTGCAGCAGCAACCACAGCCTCCCAGACACTGTTCAGAGAGGTGTACTGTTTTCCGTCCTTGTAAATCTCACATTTGATGATGGACCACAGGTTCTCAATGGGGTTCAGATCAGGTGAACAAGGAGGCCATGTCATTAGATTTTCTTCTTTTATACCTTTTCTTGCCAGCCACGCTGTGGAGTACTTGGACGCGTGTGATGGAGCATTGTCCTGCATGAAAATCATGTTTTTCTTGAAGGATGCAGACTTCTTCCTGTACCACTGCTTGAAGAAGGTGTCTTCTAGAATCTGGCAGTAGGACTGGGAGTTGAGCTTGACTCCATCCTCAACCCGAAAAGGCCCCACAAGCTCATCTTTGATGATACCAGCCCAAACCAGTACTCCACCTCCACCTTGCTGGCGTCTGAGTCGGACTGGAGCTCTCTGCCCTTTACCAATCCAGCCACGGGCCCATCCATCTGGCCCATCAAGACTCACTCTCATTTCATCAGTCCATAAAACCTTAGAAAAATCAGTCTTGAGATATTTCTTGGCCCAGTCTTGACGTTTCAGCTTGTGTGTCTTGTTCAGTGGTGGTCGTCTTTCAGCCTTTCTTACCTTGGCCATGTCTCTGAGTATTGCACACCTTGTGCTTTTGGGCACTCCAGTGATGTTGCAGCTCTGAAATATGGCCAAACTGGTGGCAAGTGGCATCTTGGCAGCTGCACGCTTGACTTTTCTCAGTTCATGGGCAGTTATTTTGCGCCTTGGTTTTTCCACACGCTTCTTGCGACGCTGTTGACTATTTTGAATGAAACGCTTGATTGTTCGATGATCACGCTTCAGAAGCTTTGCAATTTTAAGAGTGCTGCATCCCTCTGCAAGATATCTCACTATTTTTGACTTTTCTGAGCCTGTCAAGTCCTTCTTTTGACCCATTTTGCCAAAGGAAAGGAAGTTGCCTAATAATTATGCACACCTGATATAGGGTGTTGATGTCATTAGACCACACCCCTTCTCATTACAGAGATGCACATCACCTAATATGCTTAATTGGTAGTAGGCTTTCGAGCCTATACAGCTTGGAGTAAGACAACATGCATAAAGAGGATGATGTGGTCAAAATACTCATTTGCCTAATAATTCTGCACTCCCTGTAGTTTTGGAAGTAGTTTTTAGTTTGTTTTTAGTTATAGCTATTTTAGGGGGATATCTGTGTGTGCAGGTGACTATTACTGTGCATAATTATTAGGCAACTTAACAAAAAACAAATATATACCCATTTAAATTATTTATTTTTACCAGTGAAACCAATATAACATCTCAACATTCACAAATATACATTTCTGACATTCAAAAACAAAACAAAAACAAATCAGTGACCAATATAGCCACCTTTCTTTGCAAGGACACTCAAAAGCCTGCCATCCATGGATTCTGTCAGTGTTTTGATCTGTTCACCATCAACATTGCGTGCAGCAGCAACCACAGCCTCCCAGACACTGTTCAGAGAGGTGTACTGTTTTCCCTCCTTGTAAATCTCACATTTGATGATGGACCACAGGTTCTCAATGGGGTTCAGATCAGGTGAACAAGGAGGCCATGTCATTAGATTTTCTTCTTTTATACCCTTTCTTGCCAGCCACGCTGTGGAGTACTTGGACGCGTGTGATGGAGCATTGTCCTGCATGAAAATCATGTTTTTCTTGAAGGATGCAGACTTCTTCCTGTACCACTGCTTGAAGAAGGTGTCTTCCAGAAAATGGCAGTAGGACTGGGAGTTGAGCTTGACTCCATCCTCAACCCGAAAAGGCCCCACAAGCTCATCTTTGATGATACCAGCCCAAACCAGTACTCCACCTCCACCTTGCTGGCGTCTGAGTCAGACTGGAGCTCTCTGCCCTTTACCAATCCAGCCATGGGCCCATCCATCTGGCCCATCAAGACTCACTCTCATTTCATCAGTCCATAAAACCTTAGAAAAATCAGTCTTGAGATATTTCTTGGCCCAGTCTTGACATTTCAGCTTGTGTGTCTTGTTCAGTGGTGGTCGTCTTTCAGCCTTTCTTACCTTGGCCATGTCTCTGAGTATTGCACACCTTGTGCTTTTGGGCACTCCAGTGATGTTGCAGCTCTGAAATATGGCCAAACTGGTGGCAAGTGGCATCTTGGCAGCTGCAAGCTTGACTTTTCTCAGTTCATGGGCAGTTATTTTGCGCCTTGGTTTTTCCACACGCTTCTTGCGACCCTGTTGACTATTTTGAATGAAACGCTTGATTGTTCGATGATCACGCTTCAGAAGCTTTTCAATTTTAAGAGTGCTGCATCCCTCTGCAAGATATCTCACTATTTTTGACTTTTCTGAGCCTGTCAAGTCCTTCTTTTGACCCATTTTGCCAAAGGAAAGGAAGTTGCCTAATAATTATGCACACCTGATATAGGGTGTTGATGTCATTAGACCACACCCCTTCTCATTACAGAGATGCAAATCACCTAATATGCTTAATTGGTAGTAGGCTTTCAAGCCTATACAGCTTGGAGTAAGACAACATGCATAAAGAGGATGATGTGGTCAAAATACTCATTTGCCTAATAATTCTGCACTCCCTGTAGTTTTGGAAGTAGTTTTTAGTTTGTTTTTAGTTATAGCTATTTTAGGGGGATATCTGTGTGTGCAGGTGACTATTACTGTGCATAATTATTAGGCAACTTAACAAAAAACAAATATATACCCATTTAAATTATTTATTTTTACCAGTGAAACCAATATAACATCTCAACATTCACAAATATACATTTCTGACATTCAAAAACAAAACAAAAACAAATCAGTGACCAATATAGCCACCTTTCTTTGCAAGGACACTCAAAAGCCTGCCATCCATGGATTCTGTCAGTGTTTTGATCTGTTCACCATCAACATTGCGTGCAGCAGCAACCACAGCCTCCCAGACACTGTTCAGAGAGGTGTACTGTTTTCCCTCCTTGTAAATCTCACATTTGATGATGGACCACAGGTTCTCAATGGGGTTCAGATCAGGTGAACAAGGAGGCCATGTCATTAGATTTTCTTCTTTTATACCCTTTCTTGCCAGCCACGCTGTGGAGTACTTGGACGCGTGTGATGGAGCATTGTCCTGCATGAAAATCATGTTTTTCTTGAAGGATGCAGACTTCTTCCTGTACCACTGCTTGAAGAAGGTGTCTTCCAGAAACTGGCAGTAGGACTGGGAGTTGAGCTTGACTCCATCCTCAACCCGAAAAGGCCCCACAAGCTCATCTTTGATGATACCAGCCCAAACCAGTACTCCACCTCCACCTTGCTGGCGTCTGAGTCAGACTGGAGCTCTCTGCCCTTTACCAATCCAGCCACGGGCCCATCCATCTGGCCCATCAAGACTCACTCTCATTTCATCAGTCCATAAAACCTTAGAAAAAACAGTCTTGAGATATTTCTTGGCCCAGTCTTGACATTTCAGCTTGTGTGTCTTGTTCAGTGGTGGTCGTCTTTCAGCCTTTCTTACCTTGGCCATGTCTCTGAGTATTGCACACCTTGTGCTTTTGGGCACTCCAGTGATGTTGCAGCTCTGAAATATGGCCAAACTGGTGGCAAGTGGCATCTTGGCAGCTGCAAGCTTGACTTTTCTCAGTTCATGGGCAGTTATTTTGCGCCTTGGTTTTTCCACACGCTTCTTGCGACCCTGTTGACTATTTTGAATGAAACGCTTGATTGTTCGATGATCACGCTTCAGAAGCTTTGCAATTTTAAGAGTGCTGCATCCCTCTGCAAGATATCTCACTATTTTTGACTTTTCTGAGCCTGTCAAGTCCTTCTTTTGACCCATTTTGCCATAGGAAAGGAAGTTGCCTAATAATTATGCACACCTGATATAGGGTGTTGATGTCATTAGACCACACCCCTTCTCATTACAGAGATGCACATCACCTAATATGCTTAATTGGTAGTAGGCTTTCAAGCCTATACAGCTTGGAGTAAGACAACATGCATAAAGAGGATGATGTGGTCAAAATACTCATTTGCCTAATAATTCTGCACTCCCTGTATATAGGTGCTTGTAAAAAAGAGGTACAATAGTGTGATATCATAAACACACTATTTAAACTGGTTAGTGCGGAAGCGTAGGCTCGCTAACCTGACGCAGGCCTGGACTGGCCATCTGGCATACCGGTCAAATGCCAGTAGGCCTGCTGGGTCCTTAACCCCACCCACCCATCTGGTCCCTTAGCCCTGCCCACTTATTCTAGGCATAGCCAATATTTTGCTGCAATTAGCTGATGCTGGTAGATAGTTATGCTAATGCCGGTATTTCTTTAGTCAGAACTAGTTTCTCAGCCTACTCAGGGCTGTTTCATCAGGCTGTCAGCCTGATGAAACAGCCCTGAGTAGGCTGAGAAACTAGTTGCTGTGTTAATAAAGACTTTTTATACTTTTATACACTTGCTATTGTGTGTATTTTTTTTCACCTCCTGTGATAAATTATATCGTTGATCCTGGTTCCTGTTGAGGATTGCTGTTTTAAGTCTACTGGGCGACGTTTTGGCTCCAGTTTGCTGAGATTGCACCTGCAGGTGCCCACCATCTTGTAAGTGCAAGCAATTGGTATTATTTTCCCCTTGTCTTGATGATATTGGGCCATGTCGTGTTGCTTTTTCCTTTATCCATAGGCACATATACATTGGAGTGTCAGAGGATTCCTGACTGTCTCTGCGCTTTGGATACAGTGTGCTGAACCACTGAGAAGTGTCAGTCTGCTCTACTAGCACCAGTGGGGTGCTTTATGTTTGTGAGTATTCACATTCTCATATTGCTGCTCATTTTACCTGTACTAGCGATATTAGGCCATGGTGGCGCCTCTGTTTTTTATTCTTTTCTATGTTTTAAACAGTGCCGGCACTATACTTGTTTATTATGTGAATATTTTATCCTATTTAAACACCACTGTTTTTTTACCTAGGTGCTTTATAAATCCCTATCGTACAATACCCCCTCCAATCACAACAAGCTAACTAGTCTAAAACATTATATATATTTTTTTCACACTACTCAGTTTTGCTCTCTAGCAGAGCGCTAACCCACTGCTCCCTTACGGCTAGATTTAGAGTTTTGTCGGTAACGACCCGCAAAGCTAACGCATGCTTTTTTTCCCCCGCACCTTTTAAATACCGCTGGTATTTAGAGTTCACAGAATGGCTGGGTTTTCAGTGCGTTAGGCTCCAAAAAGGGAAACAATGGGGCAGTTTGAGCTGAAAAAAAACAAACACCTGCAAAAAAGCAGCGTTAAGCTCCTAACGCAGCCCCATTGTTTCCTATGGGGAAACACTTCCTAAGTCTGCACCTAACACCCTAACATGTACCCCAAGTTTAAACACCCCTAACCTTACACTTATTAACCCCTAATCTGCCGCTCCCGCTACCGCTGACACCTGCATATTTTTTTTAACCCCTAATCTGCCGCTCCGTACACCGCCGCAACCTACATTATACCTATGTACCCCTAATCTGCTGCCCCTAACACCCCCGACCCCTATATTATATTTATTAACCCCTAATATGCTGCCCCCAACGTCGCCTCCACCTACCTACAATAATTAACCCCTAATCTGCCGTCCGGACCTCACCGCTACTATAATAAATGTATTAACCCCTAAAGCTAACTCTAACCCAAACCCTAACACCCCCCTAAGTTAAATATAATTTAAATCTAACGAAATAAATTAACTCTTATTAAATAAATTATTCCTATTTAAAGCTAAATACTTACCTGTAAAATAAACCCTAATATAGCTACAATATAACGAATAATTATATTGTACCTATTTTAGGATTAATATTTATTTTACAGGCAACTTTGTATTTATTTTAACCAGGTACAATAGCTATTAAATAGTTAAGAACTATTCAATAGCTATTAAATAGTTAAGAACTATTTAATAGCTACCTAGATAAAATAATCTCAAAATTACCTGTAAAATAAATCCTAACCTAAGTTACAATTAAACCTAACACTACTTCTATCTATAAATAAATTAAATAAAATACCTACAATTATCTACAATTAAATCTAACACTACACTATCAATAAATTAATTAAATACAATACCCACAAATAAATACAATTAAATAAACTAACTAAAGTACAAAAAATAAAAAAGAACTAAGTTACAAAAAATAAAAAATATTTACAAACATTAGAAAAATATTACAACAATTTTAAACTAATTACACCTACTCTAAGCCCCCTAATAAAATAACAAAGACCCCCAAAATAAAAAAATGCCCTACCCTATTCTAAAATTAAAATAGAAAAGCTCTTTTACCTTACCAGCCCTGAAAAGGGCCCTTTGCGGGGCATGCCCCAAAGAATTCAGCTCTTTTGCCTGTAAAAAAAAAACATACAATACCCCCCCAACATTACAACCCACCACCCACATACCCCAAATCTAACCCAAACCCCCCTTAAATAAACCTAACACTAAGCCCCTGAAGATCTCCCTACCTTGTCTTCACCACACCGGGTCCCGATCTGTCCAGAAGAGCCTCCTATGTCTTGATCCAAGCCCAAGCGGGGGGCTGAAGACATCCATCCTCCGGCTGAAGTCTTGATCCAAGCGGGCAGAAGAGTCGATCCGGACCGGCAAACATCTTCATCCAAGCCGCATCTTCTATGTTCTTCCATCCGATGACGACCGGCTCCATCTTGAAGACCTCCAGCGCGGATCCATCCTCTTCTTCCGACGACTAGATGACGAATGAAGGTTCCTTTAAGGGACGTCATCCAAGATGGCGTCCCTCGAATTCCGATTGGCTGATAGGATTCCATCAGCCAATCGGAATTAAGGTAGGAAAATTCGGATTGGCTGATGGAATCAGCCAATCAGAATCAAGTTCAATCCGATTGGCTGATCCGATCAGCCAATCAGATTGAGCTCACATTCTATTGGCTGATCGGAACAGCCAATAGAATGCGAGCTCAATCTGATTGGCTGATTGGATCAGCCAATCGGATTGAACTTGAATCTGATTGGCTGATTCCATCAGCCAATCAGAATTTTCCTACCTTAATTCCGATTGGCTGATAGAATCCTATCAGCCAATCGGAATTCGAGGGATGCCATCTTGGATGACGTCCCTTAAAGGAACCTTCATTCGTCGTCTAGTCGTCGGAAGAAGAGGATGGATCCGCGCTGGAGGTCTTGAAGATCAGCCGCTTGTCATCGGATGGAAGAACATAGAAGATGCGGCTTGGATGAAGATGTTTGCCGGTCCGGATGTCCTCTTCTGCCCGCTTGGATCAAGACTTCAGCCGGAGGATGGATGTCTTCAGCCCCCCGCTTGGGCTTGGATCAAGACATCGGAGGCTCTTCTGGACAGATCGGGACCCGGTGTGGTGAAGACAAGGTAGGGAGATCTTCAGGGGCTTAGTGTTAGGTTTATTTAAAGGGGGTTTGGGTTAGATTAGGGGTATGTGGGTGGTGGGTTGTAATGTTGGGGGGGGGTATTGTATGTTTTTTTTTACAGGCAAAAGAGCTGATTTCTTTGGGGCATGCCCCGCAAAGGGCCCTTTTAAGGGCTGGTAAGGTAAAAGAGCTTTTCTATTTTAATTTTAGAATAGGGTAGGGCATTTTTTTATTTTGGGGTCTTTGTTATTTTATTAGGGGGCTTAGAGTAGGTGTAATTAGTTTAAAATTGTTGTAATATTTTTCTAATGTTTGTAAATATTTTTTTATTTTTTGTAACTTAGTTCTTTTTTATATTTTGTACTTTAGTTAGTTTATTTAATTGTATTTATTTGTAGGTATTGTATTTAATTAATTTATTGATAGTGTAGTGTTAGGTTTAATTGTAGATAATTGTAGGTATTTTATTTAATTAATTTATTGATAGTGTAGTGTTAGGTTTAATTGTAACTTAGGTTAGGATTTATTTTACAGGTAATTTTGTAATTATTTTAACTAGGTAGCTATTAAATAGTTCTTAACTATTTAATAGCTATTGTACCTGGTTAAAATAATTACAAAGTTGCCTGTAAAATAAATATTAATCCTAAAATAGCTACAATATAATTATAATTTATATTGTAGCTATATTAGGGTTTATTTTACAGGTAAGTATTTAGCTTTAAATAGGAATAATTTATTTAATAAGAGTTAATTTATTTCGTTAGATTTAAATTATATTTAACTTAGGGGGGGGTTAGGGTTAGGGTTAGAATTAGCTTTAGGGGTTAAAAAATTTATTAGAGTAGCGGTGAGGTCCGGTCGGCAGATTAGGGGTTAATGCTTGAAGTTAGGTGTCGGCGATGTTAGGGAGGGAAGATTAGGGGTTAATACTATTTATTATAGGGTTATTGAGGCGGGAGTGAGGCGGATTAGGGGTTAATACATTTATTATAGTAGCGGTGAGGTCCGGTCGGCAGATTAGGGGTTAATAAGTGTAGGCAGGTGGAGGCGACGTTGGGGGGGGGCAGATTAGGGGGTAATAAATATTATGTAGGGGCAGCAGATTAGGGGTACATAGGGATAACGTAGGTGGCGGCGGTGTGCGGTCGGCAGATTAGGGGTTAAAATTTTTTAATAGAGTGGCGGCGATGTGGGGGGACCTCGGTTTAGGGGTACATAGGTAGTTTATGGGTGTTAGTGTACTTTAGAGCACAGTAGTTAAGAGCTTTATGAACCGGCGTTAGCCCAGAAAGCTCTTAACTCCTGACTTTTTTCTGCGGCTGGAGTTTTGTCGTTAGATTTCTAACGCTCACTTCAGCCACGACTCTAAATACCGGCGTTAGAAAGATCCCATTGAAAAGATAGGATACGCAAATGGCGTAAGGGGATCTGCGGTATGGAAAAGTCGCGGCTGGAAAGTGAGCGTTAGACCCTTTCCTGACTGACTCTAAATACCAGCGGCCGGTAAAAACCAGCGTTAGGAGCCTCTAACGCTGGTTTTGACGGCTACCGCCAAACTCTAAATCTAGGCGTTAATTAGTTCTATACCCCATTTTTTGAGAGATTAGTGCGGTATTCTGGGTTTAGCTTATACTCTGACAACATAGTAGCTCGCATACACACACCCATTCTTTCATACAATACAAAATGTGCACTGCTTCAGAGCGATACTCTTGATAACGAACAGTAAACAATAAATTACTTTTGGATTCAATAAACTATAAAACAAATAAAATGATAGACAGGATATAAAATATATTTAATGATGCGTGATTACAATCATTTTATATAGCCATTCATTTTTTTAATAATTTATATATCTATTAATAACTTTTTAATATTTATTATTTATCATGTCTGTTATTAGGTTGCCAAATTAATATCTGTAGGTAGTGGATCGTCTTTCGGTGGTCTGCTTGTAGGTCTAGGGTGGTGTTTCTCAACTCCAGTTCTCAAGTAGCCCTAACAGGTCAGATTTTTGTATCTGAATAGGTGAAATAATCAGCTGATGGGTGAAAGTATGCTAGTAACCATGGTTACTGATCCGCTGATTATTTCACCTGTGCGCTAGTTCAGATATCATAAAAAAATCATATAACCTGGCCTGTAAGTGGAAGTTGAGGACTGGAGTTGACTGCGGTATCTGTTTGTATAGTGTGCACTGCTCTCTCCCATGCATACCAGAGTTCCGCCTATAAGCTTAATGCTGCACAAAAATGTAAGTGATTTTGAAACTATTTAATAATTCATTTAAGTTATACAAAAGCATTGTTGACGTTTTCCTTTTGTGAACTATCATTACAAACATGTACCAACCATAATATTCTCAGAATTAGATATGTTTTAGTGCCACATTAAGTCAAAATGAAAAGCAATTCATAACATTGTGTGCTAATACATCTCACACCTTGTCTTCATATATAAGTCATAGTAGGTATGGAGTGCAGTTTTCTAATATTAACCCCTTAGGTATAGTCTATTAATGTGTATCAAAAAGGTGCATATGCACAGCTAAGTATTATTAAAGGGACACTATACCCAAACATTTTCTTTCATGATTAAGGTAGAGAATATAATTTTAAACAACATTCCAATTTACTTCTATTACCTAATTTGCTTTATTCTTTAGATATACTTTAATGAAGAAATAGCAATGCACACAGTGAACCAATCAGAGGAGGCATCTATGTGCAGCTACCAATCAGCAACTACAAAGCATATCTAGATATGCTTTTCAGCTAAGAATATAAAGAGAATGAAGCAAAATAGATACTAGAAGTAAATTAGAAAGTTGTTTAAAATTGTATGCTCTTTCTAAATCATGAAAGAAAAAATTTGGGTTTCATGTCCCTTTAAGTACATATAGCAAAGGAAGGGGGGTGCTGACTGTCAGGATAGATACGTAGAAAAAACACAAAAGAGAAAGTTGACAGTACCTCAGCACTAAGAAAATGTTCAATATCTGACAAGGTATAGGAACCTACAAGTTGACTAGGGAGATGCCAGAGATAGGAATGCATTACAACTTAACTTTTACTAAATTATGGCAATAAAAAATACTGAAAGTGTACAAAAACAAAGTGAATGTTTAAAACTTAGAATAAAAACTTATATACAGAGTGTGTGTGTGACCATAGTTGTCAAATCAAGTAAGGGATTCTCTAATTACCATACAGCCACACAGCCCAGCTCAGACCACAAAGAGTAGTTCACGGATTGCAGAGGAAAACTCACTGAAAAAAGGGGATTGACCTCTACAACCTATACTCTAGTCTATGCAATTCAGGAACAAAGGTAGGAGATGTTCTGAGTGGCTGTCAAAAAGGTTTCTACACGATATGGGGAGGACACAGCCTCTGATACAATTAACGAAGAGATCCCAAAATGTACTATTAAATGGACAAACACACACAGAGAATACGCCTAAGACGTGTAGAAACCTTTTTGACAGCCACTCATAACAGCTCCTACCTTTGTTCCTGAATTGCATAGACTAGAGTATAGGTTGTAGAGGTCAATCCCCTTTTTTCAGTGAGTTTTCCTCTGCAATCCGTGAACTACTCTTTGTGGTCTGAGCTGGGCTGTGTGGCTGTATGGTAATTAGAGAATCCCTTACTTGATTTGACAACTATGGTCACACACACACTCTGTATATAAGTTTTTATTCTAAGTTTTAAACATTCACTTTGTTTTTGTACACTTTTCAGTATTTTTTATAGCCATAATTTAGTAAAAGTTAAGTTGTAATACATTCCTATCTCTGGCATCTCCCTAGTCAACTTGTAGGTTCCTATACCTTGTGAGATATTGAACATTTTCTGAGTGCTGAGGTACTGTCAACTTTCTCTTTTTTGTTTTTTCTACTTGTCTTCATATACTCTATAACCTTCCCTTTTGTCCGGCTTCCAGCCCAATGTTTCCTCTAAATTTTTTGAGTACTGTGCGCAAAAATGTAATAATAAATATAAATAAACTTGCACATAGACATTCCCACACATTCTCTCACACACTCTCATTCATATACACATATTCTCTCTTTCACACACACTTAATGTTACGCACAGACACTCACACTCTCCCACACTCGGAGGTATGAATTTTAAAAAAGTAAGGTCAGAATTTGGTTAATGACTACAAATTTTCCCCAGTCTCATGCATGTAAGTGAGCATAAAATATGGTAGCAACATAGGGTGTATTTGTAACATATTTAGGGGTCTATTACAATTATTTAGAAAAGTTATAACAATTTCTTATTTTACAAAATTCACTATATGAGATTTTGGCACATAAATAATTTGATAAATAACTGTAATAGCTGTTTATTTTTCAAATATATTATACACACAGACAGTAATAGACTGAGACATGCACTCACAGACAGTGATAGACAGAGATATGCACACACAAGCAGTAATAGACTGAGACATGCACACACAGACAGTAATAGACAGACATGCACACACAGGCAGTAATAGACAGACATGCACACACAGACAGTAATAGACAGACATGCACACACAAGCAGTAATAGACAGACATGCACACACACACACAGGCAGTAATAGACAGACATGCACACACAGGCAGTAATAGACAGACATGCACACACAAGCAGTAATAGACAGACATGCACACACAAGCAGTAATAGACAGAGACATGCACACACAGACAGTAATAGACAGACACGTGAACACACAGACAGTAATAGACAGAGACAAGCACTCACATACAGTAATAGACAGAGACATGCACTCACAGGCAGTAATAGACAGACATGCACACACAGGCAGTAATAGACAGACATGCACACACAGGCAGTAATAGACAGAGACCTGCACACACAGGCAGTTACAGACAGAGACATGCACTCACAGGCAGTAATAGATAGAGACATGCAAACACAAGCAGTTACAGACAGAGACATGCACTCACAGGCAGTAATAGACAGAGACATGCACACACAGACAGTAATAGACAGAGACATGCACACACATGCAGTAATAGACAGAGACATGCACACACAGGCAGTAAAAGACAGAGACATGCACACACCGACAGTAATAGACAGAGACATGCACTCACAGTCAGTAATAGACAGAGACATTCACACACAGGCAGTAATAGACAGACATGCACACACAGGCAGTAATAGACAGAGACATGCACACACAGACAGGGATAGATAGGCACACACACACACTCAGGCAGTAATAGGCATATACACACACACAGGCAGGGATAGATAGGCATACACACTCAGGCAGTAATAGGCATATACACACACACAGGCAGGGATAGATAGGAATACACACATTCAGGCAGTAATAGCAGACACACAGACACACACAGACATGGATAGATAGGCAACACACACTCAGGCAGTAATAGCAGACACACACACACACAGGCAGGGATAGATAGGCACACACACACACACTCAGGCAGTAATAGCAGACACAAGCACTCACATCCATGTGAGTTTGTTAAAACTTGCCATTGTCATTATGGAGTAAATGACACATACACACACACATCACTATTAAGCATTTGTAAACAATAAGGCCTAGATTTGGAGTTTGGCGGTAAAAGGGCTGTTAACGCTCCGCGGGCTTTTTTCTGGCCGCACCATAAATTTAACTCTGGTATCGAGAGTTCAAACAAATGCTGCGTTAGGCTCCAAAAAAGGAGCGTAGAGCATTTTTACCGCAAATGCAACTCTCGATACCAGAGTTGCTTACGGACGCGGCCAGCCTCAAAAACGTGCTCGTGCACGATTCTCCCATAGGAAACAATGGGACTGTTTGAGCTGAAAAAAAACCTAACACCTGCAAAAAAGCAGCGTTCAGCTCCTAACGCAGCCCCATTGTTTCCTATGGGGAAACACTTCCTACGTCTGCACCTAACACTCTAACATGTACCCCGAGTCTAAACACCCCTAACCTTACACTTATTAACCCCTAATCTGCCGCCCCCGCTATCGCTGACCCCTGCATATTTTTTTAACCCCTAATCTGCCGCTCCGTAAACCGCCGCAACCTACGTTATCCCTATGTACCCCTAATCTGCTACCCCTAACACCGCCGACCCCTATATTATATTTATTAACCCCTAATCTGCCCCCCTCAACGTCGCCGACACCTGCCTACACTTATTAACCCCTAATCTGCCGAGCGGACCTGAGCGCTACTATAATAAAGTTATTAACCCCTAATCCGCCTCACTAACCCTATCATAAATAGTATTAACCCCTAATCTGCCCTCCCTAACATCGCCGACACCTACCTTCAATTATTAACCCCTAATCTGCCGAGCGGAGCTCACCGCTATTCTAATAAATGTATTAACCCCTAAAGCTAAGTCTAACCCTAACACTAACACCCCCCTAACTTAAATATAATTTACATCTAACGAAATAAATTAATTAAACACAATTCCTACAAATAAATACAATTAAATAAACTAGCTAAAGTACAAAAAATAAAAAAGAACTAAGTTACAAAAAATAAAAAAATATTTACAAACATAAGAAAAATATTGCAACAATTTTAAACTAATTACACCTACTCTAAGCCCCCTAATAAAATAACAAAGCCCCCCAAAATAAAAAATTCCCTACCCTATTCTAAATTAAAAAAGTTGCAAGCTCTTTTACCTTACCAGCCCTGAACAGGGCCCTTTGCGGGGCATGCCCCAAGAATCTTGGATGACGTCCCTTAAAGGAACCGTCATTAGTCGGGAGACAACGGAAGAAGAGGATGGATCCGCGTCGCCTGCTTCAAGATGGACCCGCTCCGCACCGGATGGAAGAAGATCGAAGATGCCGCTTGGAGAAGATGTTTGCCGGTCCGGATGTCCTCTATTTGCCGGATAGGAGGAAGACTTTGGAGCCTCTTCTGGACCTCTTCAGCACCGGATGATGGATCGCCAACCCCCGCTTGGGTTGGATGAAGATGTTGGAGCCAGGACGGATCGGTGATACCTGGATGGTGAAGACAAGGTAGGAAGATCTTCAGGGGCTTAGTGTTAGGTTTATTTAAGGGGGGTTTGGGTTAGATTAGGGGTATGTGGGTGGTGGGTTGTAATGTTGGGGGGGGGGGGTATTGTATTTATTCTTTTACAGGCAAAAGAGCTGAAATTCTTGGGGCATGCCCCGCAAAGGGCCCTGTTCAGGGCTGGTAAGGTAAAAGAGCTTGTAACTTTTTTAATTTAGAATAGGGTAGGGAATTTTTTATTTTGGGGGGCTTTGTTATTTTATTAGGGGGCTTAGAGTAGGTGTAATTAGTTTAAAATTGTTGTAATATTTTTCTTATGTTTGTAAATATTTTTTTATTTTTTGTAACTTAGTTCTTTTTTATTTTTTGTACTTTAGCTAGTTTATTTAATTGTATTTATTTGTAGGAATTGTGTTTAATTAATTTATTGATAGTGTAGTGTTAGGTTAATTGTAGGTAATTGTAGGTAGTTTATTTAATTATTTTATTGATAGGGTAGTGTTAGGTTTAATTATATCTTAGGTTAGGATTTATTTTACAGGTAAATTTGTTATTATTTTAACTAGGTAACTATTAAATAGTTCTTAACTATTTAATAGCTATTGTACCTGGTTAAAATAATTACAAAGTTGCCTGTAAAATAAATATTAATCCTAAAATAGCTATAATATAATTATAATTTATATTGTAGCTATATTAGGATTTATTTTACAGGTAAGTATTTAGCTTTAAATAGGAATCATTTATTTAATAAGAGTTAATTTATTTCGTTAGATGTAAATTATATTTAAGTTAGGGGGGTGTTAGTGTTAGGGTTAGACTTAGCTTTAGGGGTTAATACATTTATTAGAATAGCGGTGAGCTCCGCTCGGCAGATTAGGGGTTAATAAGTGTAGGCAGGTGTCGGCGACGTTGAGGGGGGCAGATTAGGGGTTAATAAATATAATATAGGGGTCGGCGGTGTTAGGGGTAGCAGATTAGGGGTACATAGGGATAACGTAGGTGGCGGCGCTTTGCGGTCGGAAGATTAGGGGTTAATTATTTTAAGTAGCTGGCGGCGACGTTGTGGGGGGCAGGTTAGGGGTTAATAAATGTAATACAGGGGTCGGCGAGGTTAGGGGCAGCAGATTAGGGGTACATAAGTATAACGTAGGTGGCGGTCGGCAGATTAGGGGTTAAAAATTTTAATCGAGTGGCGGCGATGTGGGGGGAGCTCGGTTTAGGGGTACATAGGTAGTTTATGGGTGTTAGTGTACTTTAGGGTACAGTAGTTAAGAGCTTTATGAACCGGCGTTAGCCAGAAAGCTCTTAACTCCTGCTATTTTCAGGCGGCTGGAGTTTTGTCGTTAGAGCTCTAACGCTCACTTCAGAAACGACTCTAAATACCGGCGTTAGAAAGATCCCATTGAAAACATAGGATACGCAAATGGCGTAGGGGGATCTGCGGTATGGAAAAGTCGCGGCTGAAAAGTGAGCGTTAGACCCTTTAATCACTGACTCCAAATACCAGCGGGCGGCCAAAACCAGCGTTAGGAGCCTCTAACGCTGGTTTTGACGGCTACCGCCGAACTCCAAATCTAGGCCTTAGTAAATAAATACAACAAAAAAAGGGATAATGTCAAAAAGATTTTTTTTATTCAATAGTCCTTAACAGAAAACCTGTTCCTTAGTATGTGGAAACCCAATTTTTATAAAGCACCTTTTTTTAATTAGCTCAATAAAACTAAAAAATTTGTACATATCATTATGTAAAGACCATTAATAATTTGTCCTATGCATAAAACATCACCTCTTTAGTGTTACTGATCAGTGAGATAGGAGATTGCTTTCCTCAGGGTGATTCCTCTCCTTTTTACTTTCAGTTTTAGCTCTAAGTAGTTATCCAGTCTTAATACGCCCCCTTTGTGATCTTATTGCTCTATTAGTATGATTGACATCCAATGCAGCCAATTAACATAACAGCTTCCTTTCAAATATATATATATATATATATATATATTTAAATATATATATATTTAATGTATATGCTTGTGATCTGTGTATTTTAACCTTTGCTATACCAGTAGTTTATCAAGCAAGCACAGCCACTTTAACGCAATAAAAAAAAATTATAAATATTATTTTTTAAAGTGCTCCCCACTGCTCCCCGGTCTGCCCGAACCTAGAAACGGCCCTGCACATATACATTCTCACACAAACACACATACATTCTGACACACATATTCTCACACAAACATACACACTCTCACACAAACACTCCACACAGTGGTGTATTTAGGTTTTGTGCTGCCCTAGGCACTAAAAATTCTGCTGCCCCCCCCCACAAAAAAAATGTTTTAGGCTTTTTTTCCCCTTAATATTTTTTTTGGGTCAGTGTGTAAAATGTTTTTTTTTTTTTTCCTTCATAACAATTCAAAAAATGGCTAGCAAAACACTTGCATACAGGTGGGTTGAATTGCATGCATCTCATACCATTTCCTGAGAGAAGGGAGAGAAAAGAAGGGGAGGGGAGAAAAGAGAGAGAAAGGAAAGAAGGGAGGGAGAGAGAGAGAAAAGAAAAGGGGAGAGGGAGAGGAGAGGAGAAAAGGGGGGAGAGAAAGGAGTGAAAGAAGGGTGCAAGGGAAGGAGTTGAGAGAAAGAAGGGAGGGAGGAAAAGAAGGGAGGAAACTAAAGAAGGGAGGGAGTTGAGGGAGGGAGTGAGTTGAGGGAAGAAGGGAGGGAGAAAGGAAAAGAAGGGAGAGAGGAAGGGAGGGAAAGTAGAATACACTTTGAATCAATTACTGCCCTTCACATGCAACAACATACAGTAATTACCATCATTCAAGTAATGAAACTTTTTAAGTGTTCATTTACTATTTACTCCGTGGGTTCATGAATGCAGAGAAAGTTAGCTATTAGTATCTAACATACATTAGCACTGAGAGTTTATGATAAGACATTACATGAATGCAGAGAAAGCTAGCTATTAGTAGCTAACATACATTAGCACTGAGAGTTTATGATTAGAGATCACATGAATGCAGAGACAGCTAGCTATTAGTAGCTAACATACATTAGTGCTGAGAGTTTATGATTAGACATCACATGAATGCAGAGACAGCTAGCTATTAGTAGTTAACATACATTAGCACTGAGAGTTTAGCATTAGAAATCACATGAATGCAGAGAAAGCTATTAGTAGCCAACATACATTAGCACTGAGAGTTTATCATTAGACATCACATGAATGCAGAGAAAGCTAGCTATTAGTAGCTAACATACATTAGCGCTGAGAGTTTATAATTAGACATCACATGAATGCAGAGACAGCTAGCTATTAGTAGCTAACATACATTAGCACTGAGAATTTAGCATTAGAAATCACATGAATGCAGAGAAAGCTAGCTATTAGTAGCCAACATACATTAGCACTGAGAGTTTATCATTAGACATCACATAAATGCAGAGAAAGCTAGCTATTAGTAGCTAACATACATTAGTGCTGAGAGTTTATGATTAGACATCACATGAATGCAGAGAAAGCTATTAGTAGCTAACATACATTAGCGCTGAGAGTTTATGATTAGACATCACATGAATGCAGATAAAGTTAGCTATTAGTAGCTAACATACATTAGCACTGAGAGTTTATGATTAGACATCACATGAATGCAGAGAAAGTTAGCTATTAGTAGCTAACATACATTAGCGCTGAGAGTTTATGATTAGACATCACATGAATGCAGAGAAAGCTAGTTATTAGTAGCTAACATACATTAGCGCTGAGAGTTTATGATTAGACATCACATGAATGCAGATAAAGTTAGCTATTAGTAGCTAACATACATTAGCACTGAGAGTTTAGCATTAGAAATCACGTGAATGCAGAGAAAGCTAGCTATTAGTAGCCAACGTACATTAGCACTGAGAGTTTATGATTAGACATCACATGAATGCAGAGAAAGCTAGCTATTAGTAGCTAACATACATTAGCACTGAGAGTTTATTATTATACATCACATGAATGCAGATAAAGCTAGCTATTAGTAGCTAACATACATTAGCGCTGAGAGTTTATGATTAGACATCACATGAATGCAGAGAAAGCTAGCTATTATTAGCTAACATACATTAGCGCTGAGAGTTTATTATTAGACATCACATGAATACAGAGAAAGCTATTAGTAGCTAACATACATTAGCACTGAGAGTTTATGATTAGACATCACATGAATACAGATAAAGTTAGCTATTAGTAGCTAACATACATTAGCATTGAGAGTTTATGATTAGACATCATATGAATGCAGAGAAAGCTAGCTATTAGTAGCTAACATACATTAGCGCTGAGAGTTTATGATTAGACATCACATGAATGCAGAGAAAGCTAGTTATTAGTATCTAACATACATTAGCGCTGAGAGTTTATGATTAGACATCACATGAATGCAGATAAAGTTAGCTATTAGTAGTTAACATACATTAGCGCTGAGAGTTTATGATTAGACATCACATGAATGCAGATAAAGTTAGCTATTAGTAGCTAACATACATTAGCGCTGAGAGTTTATGATTAGACATCACATGAATGCAGAGAAAGCTAGCTATTAGTAGCTACCATACATTAGCACTGAGAGTTTATGATTAGACATCATATGAATGCAGAGAAAGCTAGCTATTAGTAGCTAACATACATTAGCACTGAGAGTTTATGATTAGACATCAAATGAATGCAGAGAAAGTTAGCTATTAGTAGCTAACATACATTAGCACTGAGAGTTTATGATTAGACATCACATGAATGCAGATAAAGTTAGCTATTAGTAGCTAACATACATTAGCACTGAGAGTTTAGCATTAGAAATCACATGAATGCAGAGAAAGCTAGCTATTAGTAGCCAACATACATTAGCACTGAGAGTTTATCATTAGACATCACATGAATGCAGAGAAAGCTAGCTATTAGTAGCTAACATACATTAGCGCTGAGAGTTTATGATTAGACATCACATGAATGCAGAGAAAGCTAGCTATTAGTAGCTAACATACATTAGCACTGAGAGTTTATTATTATACATCACATGAATGCAGATAAAGCTAGCTATTAGTAGCTAACATACATTAGCGCTGAGAGTTTATGATTAGACATCACATGAATGCAGAGAAAGCTAGCTATTATTAGCTAACATACATTAGCGCTGAGAGTTTATTATTAGACATCACATGAATACAGAGAAAGCTATTAGTAGCTAACATACATTAGCACTGAGAGTTTATGATTAGACATCACATGAATACAGATAAAGTTAGCTATTAGTAGCTAACATACATTAGCATTGAGAGTTTATGATTAGACATCACATGAATGCAGAGAAAGCTAGCTATTAGTAGCTAACATACATTAGCGCTGAGAGTTTATGATTAGACATCACATGAATGCAGAGAAAGCTAGTTATTAGTAGCTAACATACATTAGCGCTGAGAGTTTATGATTATACATCACATGAATGCAGATAAAGTTAGCTATTAGTAGTTAACATACATTAGCGCTGAGAGTTTATGATTAGACATCACATGAATGCAGATAAAGTTAGCTATTAGTAGCTAACATACATTAGCGCTGAGAGTTTATGATTAGACATCACATGAATGCAGAGAAAGCTAGCTATTAGTAGCTACCATACATTAGCACTGAGAGTTTATGATTAGACATCATATGAATGCAGAGAAAGCTAGCTATTAGTAGCTAACATACATTAGCACTGAGAGTTTATGATTAGACATCATATGAATGCAGAGAAAGTTAGCTATTAGTAGCTAACATACATTAGCACTGAGAGTTTATGATTAGACATCACATGAATGCAGAGAAAGCTAGCTATTAGTAGCTAACATACATTAGCGCTGAGAGTTTATGATTAGACATCACATGAATGCAGAGAAAGCTAGCTATTAGTAGCTAACATACATTAGCGCTGAGAGTTTATGATTAGACATCAGATGAATGCAGAGAAAGCTAGCTATTATTAGCTAAAATACATTAGCGCTGAAAGTTTATGATTAGACATCACATGAATGCAGAGAAAGCTAGCTATTAGTAGCTAACATACATTAGCGCTGAGAGTTTATCATTAGACATCACATGAATGCAGAGAAAGCTAGCTATTAGTAGCTAACATACATTAGTGCTGAGAGTTTATCATTAGACATCACATGAATGCAGAGAAAGCTAGCTATTATTAGCTAACATACATTAGTGCTGAGAGTTTATCATTAGACATCACATGAATGCAGACAAAGCTAGCTATTATTAGCTAACATACATTAGTGCTGAGAGTTTATGATTAGACATCACATGAATGCAGAGAAAGCTAGCTATTAGTAGCTAACATACATTAGCACTAAGAGTTTATGATTAGACATCACATGAATGCAGAGAAAGCTATCTATTAGTAGCTAACATACATTAGCGCTGAGAGTTTATGATTAGACATCACATGAATGCAAAGAAAGCTAGCTATTAGTAGCTAACATACATTAGCGCTGAGAGTTTATGATTAGACATCACATGAATGCAGAGAAAGCTAGCTATTAGTAGCTAACATACATTAGCACTAAGAGTTTATGATTAGACATCACATGAATGCAGAGAAAGCTAGCTATTAGTAGCTAACATACATTAGCGCTGAGAGTTTATGATTAGACATCAGATGAATGCAGAGAAAGCTAGCTATTATTAGCTAAAATACATTAGCGCTGAAAGTTTATGATTAGACATCACATGAATGCAGAGAAAGCTAGCTATTAGTAGCTAACATACATTAGCGCTGAGAGTTTATCATTAGACATCACATGAATGCAGAGAAAGCTAGCTATTAGTAGCTAACATACATTAGTGCTGAGAGTTTATCATTAGACATCACATGAATGCAGAGAAAGCTAGCTATTATTAGCTAACATACATTAGTGCTGAGAGTTTATCATTAGACATCACATGAATGCAGACAAAGCTAGCTATTATTAGCTAACATACATTAGTGCTGAGAGTTTATGATTAGACATCACATGAATGCAGAGAAAGCTAGCTATTAGTAGCTAACATACATTAGCACTAAGAGTTTATGATTAGACATCACATGAATGCAGAGAAAGCTATCTATTAGTAGCTAACATACATTAGCGCTGAGAGTTTATGATTAGACATCACATGGATGCAGAGAAAGCTAGCTATTATTAGCTAACATACATTAGCGCTGAGAGTGTATGATTAGACATCACATGAATGCAGAGAAAGCTAGCTATTAGTAGCTAACATACATTAGCGCTGAGAGTTTATCATTAGACATCACATAAATGCAGAGAAAGCTAGCTATTAGTAGCTAACATACATTAGTGCTGAGAGTTTATCATTAGACATCACATGAATGCAGAGAAAGCTAGCTTTTATTAGCTAACATACATTAGTGCTGAGAGTTTATCATTAGACATCACATGAATGCAGAGAAAGCTAGCTATTATTAGCTAACATACATTAGTGCTGAGAGTTTATGATTAGACATCACATGAATGCAGAGAAAGCTAGCTATTAGTAGCTAACATACATTAGCACTAAGAGTTTATGATTAGACATCACATGAATGCAGAGAAAGCTAGCTATTAGTAGCTAACATACATTAGCGCTGAGAGTTTATGATTAGACATCAGATGAATGCAGAGAAAGCTAGCTATTATTAGCTAAAATACATTAGCGCTGAAAGTTTATGATTAGACATCACATGAATGCAGAGAAAGCTAGCTATTAGTAGCTAACATACATTAGCGCTGAGAGTTTATCATTAGACATCACATGAATGCAGAGAAAGCTAGCTATTAGTAGCTAACATACATTAGTGCTGAGAGTTTATCATTAGACATCACATGAATGCAGAGAAAGCTAGCTATTATTAGCTAACATACATTAGTGCTGAGAGTTTATCATTAGACATCACATGAATGCAGACAAAGCTAGCTATTATTAGCTAACATACATTAGTGCTGAGAGTTTATGATTAGACATCACATGAATGCAGAGAAAGCTAGCTATTAGTAGCTAACATACATTAGCACTAAGAGTTTATGATTAGACATCACATGAATGCAGAGAAAGCTATCTATTAGTAGCTAACATACATTAGCGCTGAGAGTTTATGATTAGACATCACATGAATGCAGAGAAAGCTAGCTATTAGTAGCTAACATACATTAGCGCTGAGAGTTTATGATTAAACATCACATGAATGCAGAGAAAGCTAGCTATTAGTAGCTAACATACATTAGCGCTGAGAGTTTATGATTAGACATCACATGGATGCAGAGAAAGCTAGCTATTAGTAGCTAACATACATTAGCGCTGAGAGTGTATGATTAGACATCACATGAATGCAGAGAAAGCTAGCTATTAGTAGCTAACATACATTAGCGCTGAGAGTTTATCATTAGACATCACATAAATGCAGAGAAAGCTAGCTATTAGTAGCTAACATACATTAGTGCTGAGAGTTTATCATTAGACATCATATGAATGCAGAGAAAGCTAGCTTTTATTAGCTAACATACATTAGTGCTGAGAGTTTATCATTAGACATCACATGAATGCAGAGAAAGCTAGCTATTATTAGCTAACATACATTAGTGCTGAGAGTTTATGATTAGACATCACATGAATTCAGAGAAAGCTAGCTATTATTAGCTAACATACATTAGCACTGAGAGTTTATGATTAGACATCACATGAATGCAGAGAAAGCTAGCTATTAGTAGCTAACATACATTAGGACTAAGAGTTTATGATTAGACATCACATGAATGCAGAGAAAGCTATCTATTAGTAGCTAACATACATTGGCGCTGAGAGTTTGTGATTAGACATCACATGAATGCAGAGAAAGCTAGCTATTAGTAGCTAACATACATTAGCGCTGAGAGTTTATGATTAGACATCACATGAATGCAGAGAAAGCTAGCTATTAGTAGCTAACATACATTAGCGCTGAGAGTTTATGATTAGACATCGCATGAATGCAGAGAAAGCTAGCTATTATTAGCTAAAATACATTAGCGCTGAAAGTTTATGATTAGACATCACATGAATGCAGAGAAAGCTAGCTATTAGTAGCTAACATACATTAGTGCTGAGAGTTTATCATTAGACACAGTGGCGTCACTAGGGGGGGGGGGTGGGGGGGCGGGCCGCACCCAGGTGACACCCACCAGGGGGTGACACCAAAAAAAAAATTTTTTTTTTTTTTTTTGAAATTCAAAGAAATACAATGTTGAGATGCATAGATTTTTTTTTATTAGAGGGGTTGGCATTTGTGAACATTGGTGGGACTGGGGAAGATGTAGACACACAATTTTTTTGCCCCTTGAGCCAGTGCTGCAATTTCAAAAAATAGTTTTCCCGGCTGCTTTTGCTTGTTTGTACTTTGCTTCTCCCCTGCCCAATTTCGCTATGAATGTTGTGGGCATGCCGTGGGGCTTGCAAAGTTGCGCTGCTATCCTAAACCTGCCTGCCTATCTGTGCTCACTGCTCAGTGACATGTGGAGCAGTGGAGTCACTCACTGCTGTGCTGTCTCTCTAAACGGGAACTGGCAAATCATGAGGGGATGCCTGGCACCTGACCGCACGACTGTTTGACACTGTCTTTAAAGTGAAGGAGCCACGTATGATGCCCACCAGACCATTACAGTTACGGTACACTAAGTGCACACTGAACAGGTAGGAGGGCGGGCGGGGGTCTGGGGGTGGGCAGAGTGCAGAGGTGATTGGCCACAAGAAGCGGTAGGCACGCGGCCCGGGGCTGTGCATTGACAGACTTGGAACAGAGTCAGAGAGCAGAATTTTCATAGTTTGCACCTAAAACTTTTCTTTAGTGATTTATTTAGTGGTTTATCTTTCATTTGATGCTCTGCTGAGCCAGGGAGCAGCTCTAGGCATGAGCTTTATAATTAATGCAGTGCAGTTTACATATTTTGTATGTGTGTGTCTGAGTTTTTGTGTGTGTGTGTGTGTCTCAGTGTTTTTGTGTGTGTGTTTTTGTGTGTGTGTCTGAGTGTGTTTCCGAGTGTTTGTGTGTGCATCTGAGTATGTTTTAAGTGTGTCTGAGTGTTTGTATGTGTGTTTGCCTGTGTTTATGTGTGTGTCTGCTTTCTGGGGGGGGGGGTGACACCATAATTTACCGCACCAGGTGACACCAACCCTAGTGACGCCACTGATTAGACATCACATGAATGCAGAGAAAGCTAGCTATTATTAGCTAACATACATTAGTGCTGAGAGTTTATGATTAGACATCACATGAATGCAGAGAAAGCTAGCTATTAGTAGATAACATACATTAGCACTAAGAGTTTATGATTAGACATCACATGAATGCAGAGAAAGCTATCTATTAGTAGCTAACATACATTAGCGTGGAGAGTTTATGATTAGACATCACATGAATGCAGAGAAAGCTAGCTATTAGTAGCTAACATACATTAGCGCTGAGAGTTTATGATTAGACATCACATGAATGCAGAGAAAGCTAGCTATTAGTAGCTAACATACATTAGCGCTGAGAGTTTATGATTAGACATCACATGGATGCAGAGAAAGCTAGCTATTATTAGCTAACATACATTAGCGCTGAGAGTGTATGATTAGACATCACATGAATGCAGAGAAAGCTAGCTATTAGTAGCTAACATACATTAGCGCTGAGAGTTTATCATTAGACATCACATAAATGCAGAGAAAGCTAGTTATTAGTAGCTAACATACATTAGTGCTGAGAGTTTATCATTAGACATCACATAAATGCAGAGAAAGCTAGCTATTAGTAGCTAACATACATTAGTGCTGAGAGTTTATGATTAGACATCACATGAATGCAGAGAAAGCTAGCTATTATTAGCTAACATACATTAGTGCTGAGAGTTTAGGATTAGACATCACAAGAATGCATAGAAAGCTAGCTATTAGTAGCTAACATACATTAGTGCTGAGAGTTTATGATTAGACATCACATGAATGTAGAGATAGCTAGCTATTAGTAGCTAACATACATTAGCGCTGAAAGTTTATAATTAGACTTCACATGAATGCAGAGAAAGCTAGCTATTAGTAACTAACATACATTAGCGCTGAGAGTTTATGATTATACATCACATGAATGCAGAGAAAGCTAGCTATTAGTAGCTAACATACATTAGTGCTGAGAGTTTATGATTAGACATCACATGAATGCAGAGAAAGCTAGCTATTAGTAGCTAACATACATTAGCGCTGAGAGTTTATGATTAGACATCACATGAATGCAGAGAAAGCTAGCTATTAGTAGCTAACATACATTAGCGCTGAGAGTTTATGATTAGACATCACAGCACTGAGAGTTTATGATTAGACATCACAAGCTGATCTAAGCAGTGCACAGATGCATCCAGTCTGTTAGTTACTAAGACCTGCAATAAGCACTGCGCTCACAGACCCACCAAAGCTGACAAGGAGAGACAGCATATCGGCACAAGGTCTTCTCCTCCAGCCTCACCTTGTAAGCATATCCCTGGGAAAGTTTCTCACCAAGAACGCTTCCACTGCAAAAATGCTGGCGGCTCTAAATGAAGCAACAGTTTAGAGGAGCACTGCCTGTGAAGAGCGACCTTAATCAGCACTCGTGCCTTGTTTTCTCTGTAAAAGCCTGCACTTTATCGCTCACTGTACTGTGTGCTGGCTTTTAGAGAGAGGATAGGGCAGATGTGCTGCCCCCCCCACCAAATTTGCTGACCTAGGCACCGGCCTTGTTGGCCTAGGCCATAATACACTCCTGCGTTAGACTGAAGTACCTGTGAGCTGGGAGGGGTTTTATAGAGCTCTTGGGGTTTGGGAATCTTTTCCTAGTGGAAGGGAAGAGTAATTCCCAGGAGTAATGTATTGAGATCTCTTACCACCATGAAAGAAATTAATTTATCAGGTAAGCATAAATTATGTTTTCAACAAAGGATACCAAGATAACAAAGAAAATCTGTTGGGGCTCTACAAATAAAATAAAAGCAATAAATTGAAAAGTTTTTATAAAATGTAAAGCTGCATCTGAATCAAGAAAGAACATTTTGAGTTTCATGTCCCTCTGCATTGTATGTGTTAATAAAATAGAAATAAGACTCCATGTTTGGAGTGTGTATTAGTAGAAATAAGAGGGTTAAAAACTATGTAATGTCCATTTTAAATAGAGCTTTCCCTATGACTTTACAATATTTGCTCTAAGTTGTGTTACTATATATATATATATATATATATATACAGGTGAGACTCGAAAAATTAGAATATCGTGCAAAAGTTCATTTATTTCAGTAATGCAACTTAAAAGGTGAAACTAATATATGAGATAGACTCATTACATGCAAATCAAGATAGTTCAAGTCGAGACTTCCGGTGGGTGGAGCGTCAGAAGGAGTACGCTCGCAAGTTAACACCCTGTTGAGGCGGCATAACCTATTGCCCGGGATTGTATACCAGGCCTTGGGTAAGAACCAAGAGCCAGCCCAAGGTCGGAAGTCAGCAGTACCAGCGATGGTCGAACGGTGTCGACTGTAGCACACTCAGAGGCACTGGCAGGAACAGACGGCAAAGATGCGCGCCAACCCGTGTGTTTGAGGCGCAGGAGGAAATCAGCCCGGAGTTCGGATGGAAAGCAAAGCGGCATAAAAAAGGAGGTTCTGGAGGCTCAGAAAATCTTGGTAATTCCGTAGCATACTTTTTCCTGTCCTGGACGAGAGGTATCCCGTATCAGAGAGAGGCAAGAAGGAAGCCGGTCAAGTGAGCCAACCTCAAGCTCCGGAAGAGTACTAACGCAAACCACAAGTATAGGCTCAAGGAGCCCGGGCATAAGACATTTTGCCAGTTGAATTTGAATTTGCTAAGCAGTTAAAGGAGAGAAGGGGCTTCCCTCCTTTATTTTTTAACGTTAACAGGGTATAAAACTTAAGTTGCCAACAGGCTTGGTCTTATAAACAAATAGCTGAAAGTCAGCATTTAAGGAAACAAATGTAATTTGCTGCACTTCTTTTTCTTCCTGACTGTTTCCATCTAACACTCTAGAATAGAGTTTATTACAGTTTAATCACCACAATCTCAGAAAACAGACGGAGTGTGATCAAAAAGTAATTTGCCAGTATAGACCAGCTTAGACCATCTGGATGTTTTTGAACTTTGGGAAAAAATTACAAGTTTCCAGAGACCGGGACTGCATGTTTTTTTTACTCTTTTTTTTCTAACCATAGTTCTGTTTCCATAAAAGCAAAAACCGGACTGTAGAAGGTCAAATAGCTAAAAGGGTTAAAAGAGACACCTAAGTGATTCCAAAAGCTGTTTTATATATAAGATATTAACCTTCAGAAAATCGTGGTACATGGGAAGTGCTAAATAGTACAAAAGTCACATAGGTAAAGGTATCCTCAAAGTAATTGTGCAGGCATAAGTTATATAGAGGTGCAACCTGACACAAAGGTGTAAAAGGGTAAAATAACCCAAGGGTAATATACAGCTGGTTTAAAATAAATGAAGGTGTCTAGGTCCTGTACGAACAGATAAATAAAGTACACCTGTTATGATAATAGGAGTGTTGGTAACTGTATGTTCTTTAGATTTAGAAATATTTAGAGACTGTATATATTGTTAGCAAAAGACATATGCATATATGTACAAAATGAACAAATGTTAGAGCTTTTTTAGTGCTGTTGAGATAGTGTTGTTTAGGGGTATATTGTAACTGCACGGGTGTTTACAGAGGTTAAAAGGCTAAAAGGTTATAGGATTTGAATATGTGATACATTTAAACAAAGTATTAAAACAATAACTGATAAAAACAGGTGTAGAACCACAGTAAAAGTATTTATTAAGCAGATAGCTAGACGCACACACAAGTAAATAAGGTGAATAGAACAGTCGCCTCCTGGTGCTGTTGATAAGCCCAATATATTTGCACAGGTATTCGCGGGAGAGGAACAGGCCAAGAGGCAAAAGGCATAGATTTTGCAACGATATTCAAATACACTATAAAGTCATTTAATGGTATTGGGAGGAGTATAACTCACCTGATCCTGTTTGATCTCGGAAGTTAAGTAGGGTCCAGAAGTGTAATAAAAATCTGATAAATACAGAAGTGCATAAAAGGATAAAAGCTAGAAGTACACGCCCAGAAACACATAAATAAAGTGAATAAAATCTTCAAAGTCTATGGAAAAATATACGACAACCGTGAAAAATAGATCCCCAGCAATGCCCCTAAAAAAAAGACAAAAAACAGAAACCACTTCAAGAGCCAGGCTCAGATTTAAATCCTGAGAGTCCAGGCAGAAATTCAGAGGCACAGATGACAATAAACCAACTAGCTGACTTAATATTGCCACAGTTTGAGTTGGTAAAGAAAGCGATAACAGATCTTTCGCAGGATGTTAGACAATTTTCAATAAGACTTACAGAAGTAGAAACCAGGGTATCAGACTTGGAGGATAAAGCTAATGTACAGGACACAAATATGACTAAATATGCTGAGAAAATTAAGTTATTACAACAAAAAGTTGAGGATTTGGAGGACAGATCCCGTCGTAATAATATCCGAGTAGTAGGGCTGCCAGAAACCATGGAGTTTGAGGATCTATTAATATTTGGAGCTAACGCACTTCCTAAATTGTTGGGGGTTCAAACAGATAAAGAGGCTTTACTAGTAGAAAGAGCACATAGAATCGGCAGCATTAGACACACGACAGAGGGGAATGCACGCCCTAGGATGGTGCTGATCAAATACCTCAACTTTCAGGACAAAGTTAACATTATGCAACACTACAGAAAAGCACAAACACTAACAATAGAAAGAAAAAAAAATCTGATTTTTCAGGATTTTTCTTCAGAAACATAATTTAGAAGAAGGGCAATGGCACCATTTTGTTCAGGGCTGATCAAAGCAGGGCTAAAAACAACAATGATATATCCTGCTAAAATAAGTGTGTTAAGTATGGAGGGTAATGTTGTGTTAAACACAGTAGAGGAAGCAAAATCCTTTTGTCAGGAAAATAATATTGAGGTGTGAAAAATTTGAAATTTAAGATGTGAAAGTAATAATTAAGGATGAAAAATGGTGAAAACATGGAAAGTTGATAACTGGGGGCTAAGTATTCGGGGGGGGCGCTCCCAGGGGGGGGGGAACCACTTTTTTTTTTCTCTTCTTCACTCTGCATGTCTCTTCTTGCAGGAATAGGTTAGAGTAGCTATATCTTCCTCTGTGAATTTGGTATCTTGGAACGTGGGAGTGATAACCTCTCCTATTAAACGGAAAAATGTTATGAGAATGTTAAAAAGTAAGAAACCAGATGTTATTTTTCTACAAGAGCTACACCTAAAAAGCACTGAGATAGAGAAATTAAAAGTAAACTGGGTTGCAGAAATTGTAGCTACACCATGTAACAAAACGTAAGCGAGGGGTAGCTATTATTATGAACAAGAATCTGACATATGAAATTATAAAACAAGAACTTGATCCTCATGGCAGGTATATTATTCTTCAAATGCAGATAGACAGAGTAAAGTGGACATTCTGTAATATATATACGGCCCAAATAAATTTGAGAAACAGTTCTGGCATAAAATCCAGCATAAACTAACACCATACTTAGGTCAGAACTTAGTCATAGCGGGAGAAATGAATTTTACATTATATCCAGAGTTAGATAGATTCAGAAGTAGAAGTAGACAGACAAACTATCGGGAAGCAAAATATTTTAGAGATTATATTAAAATTTTAAAATTAACAGATATCTGGCGATCACAACACCCGGCGGATCGGATGTTTACTTGCGAGTCCAAGACGCATAAAAAATTTTCTCGCATTGATTTATTTCTCATAGACGAACAAATGTTAAGGTATGAGATGGAAACAAATATAGCAGACATAATTCTCACAGATCACGCGATTATTAGTTTGAAGATCAAGGTGGACACTAATGCAGGAAGGGGGGTGAACTCATTTCGCTTTCCAGCCTATATGAGTAAAAACATTCAGTTCGTAAACTGGTTAAAAACTTAGAGTATAAAAACAAAGCAGAAATTTTTGGGAGGCAGGGAAAGCAGTGTTACGCGGAGAAATAAAGGCTTATATGGTCAAAATGACGCGTAGTAGGAGAGCGAGAGAGACGCAACTTGCAAACCAACTTAGAAATGCATACGATAAGTATCCTGAAAAATAAATGGGCAGGAGAAGATCTAAAAGTTAGGGCTATGTACTAAGGGTATCAAGGGGTCTCTGCAAAGCATTTGGCAAAGATCACGAAATTTAGGAAAAGGAAAAACTTAATATCTGCTATCAGAGAAGGGAAAATAATATATACTAAACCAACAGAAATTAAAGAAGCATTCTATAGGTACTATCAGAAGATATATGCTAGAGACGAGATCAATATAGGAGTTAAGAATCAGTTCTGTGAAAAAATTATTATCCCCCGGGTATCTGAGGATGAGTTAAATATAATTAATGCTGCAATTACAGAGTCAGAGATAGTAAAAACGATTTAAAAGGGGAAAACTGGAAAAGCTCCGGGTCCAGATGGTCTCTCAATTGAATTTTATAAAATACTCACTGACACAATAGGTGGAACGCTTGAGAGCTTATATAATGATTACTATCAAAAGAAAATTCTGAACTCACCGTATTTTTCTGACTCAGTGATAACCCTCATACACAAGAAAGGGAAAAGGGCAGAAGAATTATCTTCTTACCGTCCTATTTCCCTGCTATACCAGGATTATAAAATACTCATGTCGGTGATGATAGCGGACAGACTTAAAAAAGTAGTGGGTAAATTGATCCATACAGACCAGGCAGGTTTTATTCCAAACAGGAACTCAGTGCGCAATATGAGAAGGGTCCTAACAATGCTGGATTTTTTTCATCAGGTCAACCAGGTCAGCGGAAAAGCATATAATGATAATATAGAAAGAGATCTAGCATTAGTCACAGTGGATGCAGAAAAAGCATTCGATTCTATCGAATGGGACCACCTGATAATTGCACTTGAAAAATATGTTTTTTCGGGCTGCCTGGTTGACCTGATCAAATTGATTTATAGTAAACCCAGATCGCAACTTTTGGTAAATGGGGAACTCACACAACACATAACTTTGGAAAAAGGTACACGTCAAGGATGCCCGCTATCACCGCTACTATTTAATCTAGCTCTGGAGCCTCTGGCAATATACATCAGGAAAGTAATACAACCAGTATATATGGGCAAGGAGAGCGTGTTGATCTCATTATATGCAGATGATATTCTCTTATTCTTATAGAATACAGCAGAAAGTATCCCAAAATTTATGGAAATCATAGCGGAGTTCAGTTCATTCTCAGCATATAAAATTAATCCCACTAAGTCTGAGCTGTTATGGGTAAACAAAACAAGAGTAAGAACGAGGCATATCTTCAGAGAAGTTAAAACTATTAATTATCTTGGGATTAAGATTAGCAGAAACCCCAATGAGTGGTATTGTTTAAATTATAGTGAATTCTTTGATAATATTCAAACTGACTTAAATAAATGGAATTTATATTACCTCTCATTATCCGCCAGGTGTATGTTAATAACTTATTTCCCAGGCTTCTATTTCTTATACAAAATCTACCTATCTTCATAACTAAAAAAGACATAGACACATATAACAGAGCATGCACCACCTTTATTTTGGGGGGGGGGGAAACCTCGAATATCAATGGAGAAAATGAGTAACATAAAACAATTCGGGGGTTTCTCAGTGTTACAAACTGCTATTTGTAACTGGCCCTTTAAATGGAAGATTGCCCTGCTTCCCTGGATTGTGGAGAAGCCTATTTGCCAGCCTCCTTCCTCATGACTATGGCCCCTGGAAGATTGTGCCCCTGAAAATGTATTAACTTTTATTGGGTGTGAATGGCCCTTTAAGAACCGTTTGGGGACATATTGTGACTTTGGTGAACAATGCCCCTTTAAGACTATGCCCCCAGACCTGTAAAATAACTTGTCCCTGGCTTTCTCCCACTTGGTTCAGTAAATAGGGCTTACTGAACCAAGTACCACACAGGCAGAGTGTTCCACAGAAAGGGAGCACTGTTACAAAAGCATTTGTTTTCATTGTGTGCCATTAAGTGCTATGTGACAGACCCTTCGGTCAGAACTAAAGAGTTAACTTTGTTCAGCTTCAAGAAGCTACTTTCTAAATGCAAGTTTTCTGGCATCAGCTCTAATTAAGTTTAGTGATAAACATTCCCATTGTCTAATCAACTCCAGAGTCAGACTGCTGTTGATAAGATGGACTGCATTGTTTTCTTGTGTGTAACTTGTTATCTGCTGAAGTAATGTAATTCTACTATGGCCTGTCAAAGGGCGTTGTCTCTCTATCTAAATGTATCAAATGTGTGATTGGGGATTTTATGCCTCCCCCTGAGAGTGTCCTTTTTTGCATGTAACCTCAATAAAAAGCAGGCTGTGTGTTCCAGCACATCAGACCTTTTCTGACCCTCTAACTTGCAGCCTTGACTCATGTTTGTAGGGGACAGCTATAATCACTACAGGGATTACTATGCTCTTCATACTCCCTTAGCTACTGAGCTCTTGTAAGAGCTCTTGTTCCTGATCCTGCTTCACGCTACAGAAGGAAGAGGTTCACCTACTGGAGCCTGGTCGTAGGTCCAGGGCGCAGAGCAGATGGCGAGATACCAGCCCAGCAGCGGTGGTTCGTAGAGTCTGCGTTACTTATGGTGACTACGGTGCTGATGATCCTTTGGTGAGCGCTAGGAGCATCCTTTTCTACGGTCCAACTTCCAGCCAGCCTGGAGGCAACCGTAACACTCAGTTCCTAATATCAAGTATTACAATTATGTCACACTGGTGAAATTTGCACTGGACTGGTTGACCAATTCAGAACATGTAACATACTATAATCTAGAAACAGAGTTGATCACCCCGTTTAACTTACAAGCTATACTACATTACCCATACAAGAAACTTCCGCATAATGTCAGCACTATGTTAACGTTTGCAAATATTATTCGGGCCTGGCAACAGTATTGTAGGCTGATAGGCCAGGAATTTCAGGTGTCCCCATACTTACCTATTAGTGGGTGTGTTGACTTCCCCTCAGGGCATAACAATAGACTATTTCTGAAATGGAGAGGGAAAGGACTTAGTAAATTTATACAATTTAAAGAAGAGGGAGAAAGGCAGATCCGGACTTTTCAGAGTTTGGCAGCAGAATATAATCTCCCTGCTAAAAAAAATTACGCATATCTTCAAGTGCGTCACTATGTTGAGAAATATAATAGAGATGTGATAGTAGAATGGGGACAAGAACAAATAGTTGAGGGCCTAAAGCTATATCAAGCTGGGAAACGGTCAATTTCTTGGTGGTACCAGAAAATATTGAAGGTCAAAGGGCAAGAGCATATGAATCAGGCCAGGGATAAATTTACAAAATACTTCGACATGATACAAACAGCGGATATCATGAAAAGTATAAAATTGTCAGTTGAAGCAACTGACAGTATCAACTGGAGGGAGTCGCAGTGCAAATTAATTAATAATTTTTATTTGACTCCAGCAAGATTAGTTAAATGGACTGCATCCAAGTCCGGGAAATGTTTTAAATGTGTGGCACCAGATGCAAATTTGCTACACTGTCTGTGGAGCTGTCCCAAAGTGAGACAATATTGGGCAAAGATTCAACATTGGTTAAACTTATATCTTGAAGTAAAGATAGAATTACAGCCGACACAAATATTTTTTTTAAAACATATACGGCTAGATTTAGAGTTTTGTCGGTAAGGACCCGCGTAGCTAACGCCGGCTTGTTTCTGGCCGCACCATAAAAATAACTCTGGTATTGAGAGTCCACATAAAGGCTGCGTTAGGCTCCAAAAAAGGAGCGTAGAGCATATTTAACGCAGCTTCAACTCTCGATACCAGAGTTGCTTATGGACGCGGCCAGCCTCAAAAACGTGCTCGTGCACGATTCCCCCATAGCAAACAATGGGGCTGTTTGAGCTGAAAAAAAACCTAACACCTGCAAAAAAGCCGCGTTCAGCTCCTAACGCAGCCCCATTGTTTGCTATGGGAAAACACTTCCTACGTCTGCACCTAACACCCTAACATGTACCCCGAGTCTTAACACCCCTAGCCTTACACTTATTAACCCCTAATCTGCCGCCCCCGCTATCGCTGACCCCTGCATATTATTTTTAACCCCTAATCTGCCGCTCCGTAAACCGCCGCTACTTACATTATCCTTATGTACCCCTAATCTGCTGCCCCTAACACCGCCGACCCCTATATTATATTTATTAACCCCTAATCTGCCCCCCACAACGTCGCCTCCATCTGCCTACACTTATTAACCCCTAATCTGCCGAGCGGACCGCACCGCTATCATAATAAAGTTATTAACCCCTAATCCGCCTCACTAACCCTATAATAAATAGTATTAACCCCTAATCTGCCCTCCCTAACATCGCCGACACCTAACTTCAATTATTAACCCCTAATCTGCTGACCGGAGCTCACTGCTATTCTAATAAATGTATTAACCCCTAAAGCTAAGTCTAACCCTAACACTAACACCCCCCTAACTTAAATATAATTTAAATATAACGAAATGAATTAACTCTTATTAAATAAATTATTCCTATTTAAAGCTAAATACTTACCTGTAAAATAAATCCTAATATAGCTACAATATAAATTATAATTATATTATAGCTATTTTAGGATTAATATTTATTTTACAGGTAACTTTGTATTTATTTTAACCAGGTACAATAGCTATTAAATAGTTAAGAACTATTTAATAGCTAAAATAGTTAAAATAATTACAAAATTATCTGTAAAATAAATCCTAACCTAAGTTACAATTAAACCTAACACTATACTATCATTAAATTAATTAAATAAAATACCTACAATTACCTACAATTAAACCTAACACTACACTATCAATACATTAATTAAATACAATACCTACAAATAACTACAATGAAATAAACTAACTAAAGTACAAAAAATAAAAAAGAACTAAGTTACAAAAAATAAAAAAATATTTACAAACATAAGAAAAATATTACAACAATTTTAAACTAATTACACCTACTCTAAGCCCCCTAATAAAATAACAAAGACCCCCAAAATAAAAAATACCCTACCCTATTCTAAATTACTAAAGTTCAAAGCTCTTTTACCTTACCAGCCCTGAACAGGGCCCTTTGCGGGGCATGCCCCAAGAAGTTCAGCTCTTTTGCCTGTAAAAAAAACACATACAATACCCCCCCCCAACATTACAACCCACCACCCACATACCCCTAATCTAACCCAAACCCCCCTTAAATAAACCTAACACTAAGCCCCTGAAGATCATCCTACCTTGTCTTCACCTCACCGGGTATCACCGATCGGTCCTGGCTCCAAAATCTTCATCCAACCCAAGCGGGGGCTGGCGATCCATCATCCGGTGGCTGAAGAGGTCCAGAAGAGGCTCCAAAGTCTTCATCCTATCCGGGAAGAAGAGTAGATCCGGACCGGCAACCATCCTGAAGACCTCCACCGCGGACCCATCTTCATCCGGCGACGTCCAACTGAAGAATGACGGTTCCTTTAAGGGACGTCATCCAAGATGGCGTCCCTCGAATTCCGATTGGCTGATAGGATTCTATCAGCCAATCGGAATTAAGGTAGGAATATTCTGATTGGCTGATGGAATCAGCCAATCAGAATCAAGATCAATCCGATTGGCTGATCCAATCAGCCAATCAGATTGAGCTCGCATTCTATTGGCTGATCGGAACCATCATTCTTCAGTTGGACGTCGCCGGATGAAGATGGGTCCGCGGTGGAGGTCTTCAGGATGGAGCCGGTCCTCATCGGATGAAGATAGAAGATGCCACTTGGAAGATGATGGTTGCCGGTCCGGATCTACTCTTCTTCCCGGATAGGATGAAGACTTTGGAGCCTCTTCTGGACCTCTTCAGCCACCGGATGTTAGGTTTATTTAAGGGGGGTTTGGGTTAGATTAGAGGTAGGGGGCTTAGAGTAGGTGTAATTAGTTTAAAATTGTTGTAATATTTTTCTTATGTTTGTAAATATTTTTTTATTTTTTGTAACTTAGTTCTTTTTTATTTTTTGTACTTTAGTTAGTTTATTTCATTGTAGTTATTTGTAGGTATTGTATTTAATTAATGTATTGATAGTGTAGTGTTAGGTTTAATTGTAGGTAATTGTAGGTATTTTATTTAATTAATTTAATGATAGTATAGTGTTAGGTTTAATTGTAACTTAGGTTAGGATTTATTTTACAGGTAATTTTGTAATTATTTTAACTATTTTAGCTATTAAATAGTTCTTAACTATTTAATAGCTATTGTACCTGGTTAAAATAAATACAAAGTTACCTGTAAAATAAATATTAATCCTAAAATAGCTTTAATATAATTATAATTTATATTGTAGCTATATTAGGATTTATTTTACAGGTAAGTATTTAGCTTTAAATAGGAATAATTTATTTAATAAGAGTTAATTAATTTTGTTAGATTTAAATTATATTTAAGTTAGGGGGGTGTTAGGGTTAGACTTAGCTTTAGGGGTTAATACATTTATTAGAATAGCGGTGAGCTCCGGTCGGCAGATTAGGGGTTAATAATTTAAGTTAGGTGTCGGCGATGTTAGGGAGGGCAGATTAGGGGTTAATACTATTTATTATAGGGTTAGTGAGGCGGATTAGGGGTTAATAACTTTATTATAGTAGCGGTGCGGTCCGCTAAGGCAGATTAGGGGTTAATAAGTGTAGGCAGGTGGAGGCGACGTTGAGGGGGGCAGATTAGGGGTTAATAAATATAATATAGGGGTCGGCAGTGTTAGGGGCAGCAGATTAGGGGTACATAAGGATAATTTAAGTAGCGGCGCTTTGCGGTCGGCAGATTAGGGGTTAATTATTGTAGGTAGCTGGCTGCGACATTGTGGGGGGCAGGTTAGGGGTTAATAAATATAATATAGGGGTCGGCGGTGTTAGGGGCAGCAGATTAGGGGTACATAAGGATAACGTAGGTGGCGGTCGGCAGATTAGGGGTTAAAAAAATTTAATCGAGTGGCGGCGATGTAGGGGGGCCTCGGTTTAGGGGTACATAGGTAGTTTATGGGTGTTAGTGTACTTTAGAGTACTGTAGTTAAGAGCTTTATGAACCGGCGTTAGCCCAGAAAGCTCTTAACTACTGACTTTTTTCTGCGGCTGGAGTTTTGTCGTTAGAATTCTAACGCTCACTTCAGACACGACTCTAAATACCGGAGTTAGAAAAATCCCATTGAAAAGATAGGATACGCAATTGACGTAAGGGGATCTGCGGTATGGAAAAGTTGCGGCTGAAAAGTGAGCGTTAGACCCTTTTTTGAGTGACTCCAAATACCGGAGGTAGCCTAAAACCAGCGTTAGGAGCCTCTAACGCTGGTTTTCACGGCTACCGCCAAACTCCAAATCTAGGCCATAGAAAACACGGGCGACAGACAACTCACAAATTTAGTTATATTAGTGGCGCGAAGCCTATTGTTTAAAAAATGGAAAAAAACAGAAATTACAAGTATTAGAGAATTTGTAAACATTATTAAAACTCAGATGATAATAGACAGACAAAATTTGACGGCTGGATCAGATAAACAATACAAAAGTTATTTTAGAAAATGGAAAAGCTTTATAAGTTCCTGGCCTCAGGTGCTACAGCGACAATTTTTAGAGCCATTTCAGAATGCAGTACCATTTTTTAATCTTGTAGTAGCAGGGGTCCTACCCGCACAGTGGTTAATAGGTAACAGGATGTAAATGAGTATGCTATATATTCTCATGGAAGGAGAGACGGATAGAGGAACAGATAAAAAAAAAAAAATTCTCCTCCCCCCCCATGCCCCATTTCCAGTTATCTTCAGGAAGAGAGGATAGGGTGTCCTATAATACAGATACACATTATACGATTATTCTAGTTAATCATTTAAAGGAAGAAAGAGGATCTTTTTCAGAAAATGTTTAGAGCTGTTGAATAATTAAGCCATAAGAGGGCAATTTTATGTTAAATATATATAGAGGATCTTGTTAAAAAAGAAAACCCTGGGATACAGAGATTGGTAATATCATTTGAAGGTAATTATAGGAACTGGAATAATGAGTTTTGTGTCAAAATAGGTTTCAGCTTGGCAGATGTCCAGGCAGGAGCCATAATTTGAGTTGACAGAGTTGTCTTTTTGTTTTAAAAGATCTAAATTGTAGATTACCTTAGAATATTTGTTTTGAATAATTATGTCTCTGTAAATACAGAAGAATTTTATATTATCTTTTGTTATGATCAATGGATGTCTAATTTCGTTCTTTTCGTTCTTTTTTATGTTATGATATCTGTTTGTGACGAAATTATTCTCTTATTACTATGGCTAATAAAGGTACATAGACGGATGGTGACCAACCTCTGTTTTAGACCGTTATTTTGACCACTATGAATAAGTATGAGAATGGAATCCTATGCTCACAAATAATTATGGCTAATGGAAGCTCATATAATACACAGTGACATAGTTACTTTCTTACCGTACTAACTAGTGATGATCGTGAAAGCGTAATATTCACCAAGACTGACAGATACCCTGAGCATCTGCACTAGTTTACTCTGGTATCATTTGACAAAAGTAGCTGTCTAACCCTTAATTCTTGCTCTATTTAGTGCCTTAATATTTAGTATGCCCAATGATCCGCTTTAAGACATGGATCGACAGTGGTGACACCACATAGTCTTGCTGTTTATTTCTACGGGCGTATGAAACACATGCATATATAATAAGCAACCTTGAATGGTGCAATGTGAATAAAGATAAGCACTTAGACATAGCGTAACTTGAGGGTAGCTTTGACTACATTTGCTTTACATATGTTTTACTGTATCGATTGGCAACCCTTGTTTCTAACCTAGAGAGGATAAATGACATTTATACTGAATGTAAATAATCATCAAGAGAGATACATAGGGCTTTATCGTTACAGAGGAATTGACATTGTAATACACATCGCTGCGACTGCGTATTGGCCCCAAATTACATTAAACACATCAGCCAATAAGATTGCATATGATGAACAAGCCCACAGGCCTCGGTTTGTCTTGCCACATTGAAAAAGGCTGTAGTAAACAGCCGAAACGCATTTGTGTTTAAAAGTAAGCACTTTGGTGCACTTATTGGTTTTTTAACATTAGTTGTCTCTTGTCTCTGTCACCTGAAGCCGAGGGAGCAGTTATCGGCCAGGAAACAGGGAGACAAGATGACTCTTATTAGGTATTTTTTGTAAATAAGGTTGTGTTATAACTTTTTAACTTATACTCATTAAAATTTAAGTTTTAATTCTTCACTAGTAGTAGAAATGAGTGCTAACTAAACCCCTTTCTTGAGGTCCTTTGGCCTTTATCTATCAATGTTTGTGTCATGGAAATTTAATAAAAAAATATTGGAAAAAAAAAAAAAAGATAGTTCAAGTCGTGATTTGTCATAATTGTGATGATTATGGCTTACAGCTCATGAAAACCCCAAATCCACAATCTCAGAAAATTAGAATATTGTGAAAAGGTGCAATATTCTAGGCTCAAAGTGTCCCACTCTAATCAGCTAATTAAGCCATAACACCTGCAAAGGGTTCCTGAGCCTTTAAATGGTCTCTCAGTCTGGTTCAGTAGGAATCACAATCATGGGAAAGACTGCTGACCTGACAGTTGTGCAGAAAACCATCATTACCCTCCATAAGGCGGGAAAGCCTCAAAAGGTAATTGCAAAAGAAGTTGGATGTTCCCAAAGTGCTGTATCAAAGCACATTAATAGAAAGTTATGTGGAAGGGAAAAGTGTGGAAGAAAAAGGTGCACAAGCAGCAGGGATGACCGCAGCCTGGAGAGGATTGTCAGGAAAAGGTCATTCAAAAGTGTTGGGGACTTTCACAAGAGTCACCACACACAGGCGGATCCTGGACATGGGCTTCAAATGTCGCATTCCTCTTGTCAAGCCACTCCTGAACAACAAACAACGTCAGAAGCGTCTTACCTGGGCTAAAGAAAAACAGACCTGGTCTGTTGCTCAGTGGTCCAAAGTCCTCTTTTCTGATGAGAGCAAATTTTGCATCTCATTTGGAAACCAAGGACCCAGAGTATGGAGGAAGAATGGAGAGGTACACACTGCAATATGCTTGAAGTCCAGTGTGAAGTTTCCACAGTCTGTGTTGATTTGGGGAGCCATGTCATCTGCTGGTGATGGTCCACTGTGCTTCATTAAGTCCAGGGTCAACGCAGCCGTCTACCAGGAGATTTTGGAGCACTTCATGCTTCCTTCCGCAGACAAGCTCTATGGGGATGCTGACTTAATTTTCCAGCAGGACTTGGCACCTGCCCACACTGCCAAAAGCACCAAAACCTGGTTCAATGACCGTGGGATTACTGTGCTTAATTGGCCAGCAAACTCGCCTGACCTGAACGCCATAGAGAATCTATGGGGCATTGCCAAGAGAAAGGTGAGAGACATGAGACCGAACAATGCAGAAGAGCTGAAGGCCGCTATTGAAGCATCCTGGTCTTCCATAACACCTCAGCAGTGCCACAGGCTGATAGCTTCCATGCCACGCCGCATTGAGGCAGTAATTGCTGCAAAAGGGGCCCAAACCAAGTACTGAGTACATACAGTATGCATGCTTATACTTTTCAGAGGTCCGATATTGTTCTACAGGTATGTACAATCCTTGTTTTATTGATTGCATGTAATATTCTGATTTTTTTAGATTGTGGATTTGGGGTTTTCATGAGCTGTATGACAAATGATTATGACAAATCACGGCTTGAACTATCTTGCTTTGCATGTAATGAGTCTATCTCATATATTAGTTTCACCTTTTAAGTTGCATTAGTGAAATAAATAAACTTTTGCACAATATTCTAATTTTTCGAGTTTCACCTGTATATATTTATTTAATTTTATTAATTAAAAAAAATACTATATTAATACCAGACCTGCCACTTACGACAAAGATTTATACTGTGCAGTGGGCAGTGGACTTTATCAGGTTATGTTGCAGGAGCAAAAAAACTACTGTAATATAGAAATTGTGTTATACCTCTTTTCATTTATATTGAAATCTTATAAGAGCATGATTGACTTTTTGCTAGTATTTTTTTAAATTTTAATATTTGTACTAGCATTTTGCTATAAAGTATTTGAAATGTATATATTTACTAGGATTTTTTTATATATATTAATTCTTAATTGTAATACTCATTAAAAGTTGCAAAGTCTCAACATAAAAATTGATATATGATGTAATCACTAGATAATAAAACAATGATTTAGTGTTTAGTGTACTTTTGATACATTTATTTTGCATTTTCTAAGGTTATTTAAATATTTTAATAACTATTTTAGTGATCTGAATGTGACAGAGCTACATTGTATTATTATTATCAGTTATTTGTAGAGAGCCATCAGATTCATATTTGTAAACTTGTTGCAGATTGTTGTGCCTGGTTGACCACAAAGAAAGCTACTAGTACTGTTTGATTTGTCTTTAAGTGTAATTGTATTAATCTACAGTGTGATCTGGTGAAATTAGCTCTAATAGTGTTATGTCATTGTGCCCTGATAGCTCTGCAATATATACATGTAACATGTTAGATTATAGCATTAAGAAACTAATACGTGTACAGGACACTGCCATAAAGTAAAATTAAATGTCTACCAAGTGAGCAATGCTTGAAAATGAACGGAACAACAAACTACTAGAAACAGTCAGGGAAATCATATATGTATTTGTATCCACAAAACTATACAAAGGTTACTTATATTAATAAAGTTATTTAATGTTGATAAAAAAAAAAATCACTCATGCAGCGCTGCCTGCGTGTTAATAAAGCTATTTAAATAAAAAAATAATCTTTGTATTTTTATAAATAAAGTTTTATTGAAAACAAAGACAAAGCTCATGGCAAGCACCACCTATTTGACTGACGTTTCACATCCTATAAAAGTGTTGGCCCCGCCCATCAGCCCTCTCTTTCTCACAGTGACGGCCGCTGTTTAAGGTGCTCGGTTCTTCTGAGGAAGCTAAGGCCTGGTTACAATCCGGCGACTAGCACCCTTTACATCAGCCATCCGAATCTAGCAGATCGCTAACTACATCCTACAATGGCCTCCGTGTCTGAGCTCGCCTGTATTTATTCCGCACTCATCCTCCATGATGATGAAGTTGCTATTACGGTGAGAAGCCTATTTGGCCGTAGGGACATGGCGTCTGATTAAGCGATATGTTAATACATAACGTATTAGGCGGCAGAGAAAAGCAATGTGGGTAGGTCGCGCTGTCACATTGTCACTCTAGCGCTTGTTTGTTGTGTTTGAAGGGGTCTTGGTTTGCGGAGTCTGGGGACATCAGATCGCTACTTATGATTTAGCGTCCCGCATTGCCAGGAGCGATATGAGCGCGAGTTTTAAAGGTCCTATAGGCAGAGCATTGCTGCGCGCACATTTTGTCACACGCTTTCTTATGCTGACAGTAAACAGGGTATCTAGTTCTGTGCAATAAAGCCTATAAAAGTAACATAGTTATCTCCTATTTTATATAGATGAACCCAAGGAGTCGACATCTAGCTGTTTTATTTCATATGTCTATATACACAGATGTACCTGTCTGATGAGTTTTATATATGGGATTTATTTCATATGTCTATATACACAGATGTACCTGTCTGATGAGATGTCTTATATATGGGATTTATTTCATATGTCTATATACACAGATGTACCTGTCTGATGAGATGTCTTATATATGGGATTTATTTCATATGTCTATATACACAGATGTACCTGTCTGCTGAGATGTCTTATATATGGGATTTATTTCATATGTCTATATACACAGATGTACCTGTCTGCTGAGATGTTTTATATATGGGATTTATTTCATATGTCTATATACACAGATGTACCTGTCTGCTGAGATGTTTTATATATGGGATTTATTTCATAGGTCTATATACACAGATGTACCTGTCTGCTGAGATGTTTTATATATGGGATTTATTTCATATGTCTATATACACAGATGTACCTGTCTGCTGAGATGTTTTATATATGGGATTTATTTCATATGTCTATACACAGATGTACCTGTCTGATGAGTTTTATATATGGGATTTATTTCATATGTCTATATACACAGATGTACCTGTCTGCTGAGATGTTTTATATATGGGATTTATTTCATATGTCTATATACACAGATGTACCGGTCTGCTGAGATGTTTTATATATGGGATTTATTTCATGTCTATATACACAGATGTACCGGTCTGATGAGATGTCTTATATATGGGATTTATTTCATAGGTCTATATACACAGATGTACCGGTCTGATGAGATGTCTTATATATGGGATTTATTTCATAGGTCTATATACACAGATGTACCGGTCTGATGAGATGTTTTATATATGGGATTTATTTCATAGGTCTATATACACAGATGTACCGGTCTGATGAGATGTCTTATATATGGGATTTATTTCATAGGTCTATATACACAGATGTACCGGTCTGATGAGATGTCTTATATATGGGATTTATTTCATAGGTCTATATACACAGATGTACCGGTCTGATGAGATGTTTTATATATGGGATTTATTTCATATTATATACACAGATGTACCGGTCTGATGAGATGTCTTATATATGGGATTTATTTCATGTCTATATACACAGATGTACCGGTCTAATGAGATGTCTTATATATGGGATTTATTTCATAGGTCTATATACACAGATGTACCGGTCTGATGAGATGTCTTATATATGGGATTTATTTCATAGGTCTATATACACAGATGTACCGGTCTGATGAGATGTCTTATATATGGGATTTATTTCATAGGTCTATATACACAGATGTACCGGTCTGATGAGATGTTTTATATATGGGATTTATTTCATAGGTCTATATACACAGATGTACCGGTCTGATGAGATGTCTTATATATGGGATTTATTTCATATGGCTATATACACAGATGTACCTGTCTGATGAGATGTTTTATATATGGGATTTATTTCATATGGCTATATACACAGATGTACCTGTCTGATGAGATGTTTTATATATGGGATTTATTTCATATGGCTATATACACAGATGTACCTGTCTGATGAGATGTTTTATATATGGGATTTATTTCATAGGTCTATATACACAGATGTACCTGTCTGATGAGTTTTATATATGGGATTTATTTCATATGTCTATATACACAGATGTACCGGTCTGATGAGATGTTTTATATATGGGATTTATTTCATAGGTCTATATACACAGATGTACCGGTCTGATGAGATGTCTTATATATGGGATTTATTTCATGTGTCTATATACACAGATGTACCGGTCTGATGAGATGTTTTATATATGGGATTTATTTCATAGGTCTATATACACAGATGTACCGGTCTGATGAGATGTCTTATATATGGGATTTATTTCATATGTCTATATATACACAGATGTACCTGTCTGATGAGTTTTATATATGGGATTTATTTCATGTCTATATACACAGATGTACCGGTCTAATGAGATGTCTTATATATGGGATTTATTTCATAGGTCTATATACACAGATGTACCTGTCTGATGAGTTTTATATATGGGATTTATTTCATATGTCTATACACAGATGTACCTGTCTGATGAGCTGTCTTATATATGGGATTTATTTCATATGGCTATATACACAGATGTACCGGTCTGATGAGATGTCTTATATATGGGATTTATTTCATATGTCTATACACAGATGTACCGGTCTGATGAGATGTTTTATATATGGGATTTATTTCATATGGCTATATACACAGATGTACCTGTCTGATGAGATGTCTTATATATGGGATTTATTTCATATGTCTATACACAGATGTACCTGTCTGATGAGATGTTTTATATATGGGATTTATTTCATATGGCTATATACACAGATGTACCTGTCTGATGAGATGTCTTATATATGGGATTTATTTCATATGTCTATATACACAGATGTACCTGTCTGATGAGTTTTATATATGGGATTTATTTCATATGTCTATATACACAGATGTACCGGTCTGATGAGATGTCTTATATATGGGATTTATTTCATAGGTCTATATACACAGATGTACCTGTCTGATGAGTTTTATATATGGGATTTATTTCATGTCTATATACACAGATGTACCGGTCTAATGAGATGTCTTATATATGGGATTTATTTCATAGGTCTATATACACAGATGTACCTGTCTGATGAGTTTTATATATGGGATTTATTTCATATGTCTATATACACAGATGTACCTGTCTGATGAGCTGTCTTATATATGGGATTTATTTCATAGGTCTATATACACAGATGTACCGGTCTGATGAGATGTCTTATATATGGGATTTATTTCATATGGCTATATACACAGATGTACCGGTCTGATGAGATGTCTTATATATGGGATTTATTTCATATGTCTATATACACAGATGTACCAGTCTGAGATGTCTTATATATGGGATTTATTTCATATGGCTATATACACAGATGTACCGGTCTGATGAGATGTCTTATATATGGGATTTATTTCATATGTCTATATACACAGATGTACCGGTCTGATGAGATGTTTTACATATGGGATTTATTTAATATGTCTATATACACAGATGTACCGGTCTGATGAGATGTTTTATATATGGGATTTATTTCATATGTCTATATATACACAGATGTACCGGTCTGATGAGTTTTATATATGGGATTTATTTCATATGTCTATATATACACAGATGTACCGGTCTGAGATGTGTTTTATATATGGGATTTATTTAATATAGAAACATAGATAATATCAGGCAGACTTGCTGGGCCTATGGCTCTTATCTGCCGTCAATATCTTAAACTTATCTAGTTCGTAGGATAGCCTTATGTTTGTCCCATGCATTTTTAAAGCCCCCCACAGTGTTTGTCCCTACTACCTTTTGAGGAGGTTTATTCCATAAATCAATCACTCATTCTGTAAAGAAGCTTCCTCAAATTACTCATGAATCTACTACCCTTTAGCTTGAGATCATGACCCCTTCTTGAATTTTCCATTTTATGTAAAATACCCACAGCCTCAGTTTTACTAATCCCTTTAACGTACTTGAAAGTTGCCATCATATCACCTTTCCCTTCTCTTCTCTAAGCTATACATATTTAGGTCATTGACCCTATCCTGGTAAGTTTTATTTTTTAGACCATGTACCATTTTGGTAGCCCTCCTTTGCACAGATTCAAGTTTGTTAATATCCTTCTGAAGATATGGCCTCCAGAACTGCACACAATACTCAAGATGAGGCCTAACTAATCTATAAAGTGGCATAAGAACCTTACTATTTCTGCTGCAAATACCTCTACCAATACATCCAAGCATTCTGCTAGCCTTACTCGCTGCATTACTACATTGTTGACTAAGTTTTAAATCATCTGAAATAATTCCCAAGTCATGTTCCTCATCTGTAACAGTCAGTGTCATTGAGTCTGTAATTAGCATTTGGATTTTTCTTCCCTAAATGCATTATTTTACTTTGCTGTGTTAAACTTTAGATGCCAGTCATTTGTCCAATCTTCCAATTGTTGTATATCGCTTCTCATTTTGTCTACACCCCCTAGAACATCCACTCTGTTACAAATTTTTGTATCATCTGCAAAAAGACATACTTTCCCCTGTAGCCCTTTGCTGATATCACAGATAAATATGTTAAACAAAACGGGCCCCAGAACTGACCCCTGAGGAACACCACTAGTATCAGCCCCCTCTGCTGAATGAACTCCATTTACTAAGACACTTTGTTTTCTGTCCTTAAAGGGACAGTATACACTCATTTTCATATAACTGCATGTAATAGACACTACTATAAAGAATAAGATGCACAGATACTGATATAAAAATCCAGTATGAAATGGTTTAAAAACGTACTTGGAAGCTTTCAGTTTAGCTCTGTTGAAAAGGTAGCTGGAAAGCCCACTGCAAGTGGGAAATAAGACACTCCCCCTTCCCCCTTCTTTTGCATATGAAAAGACCCTTTACACAAACAAAAGCAAGCTGGAAAAGGTAGCTGACAGTATTCACATAAAACTTTGGGGCTTGGTTAGGAGTCTGAAAATCAGAGCAATATTATTTAAAAATAAGCAAAATTATACATTTTTTTTTTAAAAAAAACTTTATGGGCTTCATAAATCATCTACAAAACATTTATGCAAAGAAAAAATGAGTGTATAATGTCCCTTTAAGCCAGCATTCTACCCAATTCACAATTTTTGAATCTAGACCAAGGAGATAGTTCTTGAACCCCTGTAATAAGAGTTTTCCCTTTTTAAATAGTTTTTTTAGGTATTCTCCCATTAATAAAAAAAATCTGCCTTCCTAAAGACAAACTTTTGTTTTAGTCTGGGTGGACAGTTTCTGCACATGAATTCTAAACCAAGCAGCTTGATGATCACTGGATCCTAAGTTCTCACCTACAGACACATCTGAAACTGTATCACTAAGTATTATATCTAATATACAAACAGTGATACACTTTAGGAGGGCAGATTTTTCATTAATGGGAGAATACCTAAACTATTTAAAATATGTCTATATACACAGATGTACCGGCCTGAGGTGTTTTTATATATGGGATTTATTTAATGCGTCTATTACAGACTCAACTGTCTAATATGTGTTTTCCTGGGATTTATATAAAATGTGGTCTGACTGGATGTGTAGTTCTGACTCATAGGTGTTTGTGCAACACGAGATTTACATGGGGTAGAGCACAAATCAGTTTCTGTGACATTTATAACCCTGTGCATATGAGACCTGTCTGCTGTTCATTGGTCCAACTAGGTTGTTTATGTTTGTGCAGTCGCTTTATGTACCAAATATGCTTTTATAACTTGATAGTGGACTATCTTGTTGATGGAACAGCAATGCACTACTGGCAACCAGCTGAGCACATCAGGCTGGCTATTGACAAGACATATGTGCAGCCACCGATAATCGGCTAACTCCCAGTAGTGTGTTGTTGCTACCTAGGTATGCTTACCAATAAAGGATAAGTGAACAAAGCATAACAGAAGTAAATTGCAAAAATTTTTTTTAAATTGCATGTGCTATCTGAGTTTAATTTTGACTTTACTGCCCCTTTAACAAAATCAGTCAGACTGAGTTAGTTTTTTTTTTTTTAGACCTAGGCTGAATAACCTTAAATGTTATGAGTAGCCGAATAAGATTTAAGCTTGACTCTTGCAATCTGTTGGTACAGGGCACAAGCCCCCCAAAAATGCAGAAAGTTGCACTAAAGTGACAATGTTCTACCATAGTAATATATGTTTGGTTTTGACTAGCGTTATTCGCTTGTGATGCATTCGTGCAATTTTGAATTTATGCTAAAACATTGATGTGACTGACCCCTGATTTACACAATCAAGTGACGGCAAGCTGACATTGTAACATGCCGATAGGTCACTGGTGGTCAATGAATCACAGCTGTGTATGTGGTGCAGTATGTTTTTATGGAGTATTTGATATTTGTTAGATTTATGCAGGTTTTTTTCAACTGTATTAAACACATTTTAATCTTAGACATTCATCATTCTTGCAAAGGTCTTTATGGGCAAAATCCCAATTAAGCTTTAATGTTGTGTCCATAATTGACTTTACTGTATTTACAGGATTATTATTTTTTTTCTACAGGAAGACAAGATCAATGCTCTCATCAAGGCAGCCAATGTCTCAGTGGAACCTTTCTGGCCCGGTCTCTTTGCAAAGGTACTGCCATTTTATCCTGTTGGTGTTCTTCAGTTCCTCCTTTAGAATGTCTATCCTTTATGTACTGACGTTTGCTTCTCTGCAGGCTCTTGCCAACATTAACATTGGCAGCTTGATTTGCAACGTGGGAGCCGGTGGTGGCGCCCCAGCTGCCGGAGCTGCTGCCCCTGCTGCAGCAGCAGCTGCCCCAGGTAAGATCTGTGTAACGTTTGTCCAGTGGGTACGTGGGTTTGGTTGCAATTTTGGAACAGGGAGTTTGAAAATTTGTATTTAATTGCTCCTGTATTTTGAATTAAAGGAACATTTAACGCTAAATTCTACATAGTGCATTGAAGGATAATTAGATTAAGAATATGTAGATGTATTACAGTAGTATTACAAAGCACACTTGTTTCTAGTAATGGGTCCTGCCATGATGTAAAGTCTTAGGCTAAATGCACGTTATCCAGTCTCCATACTGAGGCCAGTTAGGGACAGTTATAAGTGAGCTGATAAAGGAACAATCCCAGAATGTTAAGGTATGCTTTTCAACAAAGGATACCAAGAGAACAAAGCAAACTAGATAATGGAAGTAACTTCTGTACTAGTTTTGTTTAGTTTGTTATGCATTTATAACTTGTCACAAATCTTTTATTGTATACCCCTATCTCTACCCTTCGCACAATACAAACAACTATAAATTGGAAGTTATTTAAAATTGCATGTTCTGTCGATCTCATGAAAGAAAATTGAGTTTCATGTCCCTTTAAAGTGATTGTAAACTCTCCCCTTTAGGGATGTACCGATACCAAGTATTTGCATGAGTACTTGTACTCGTGCAAATGCACCGATACTTAAACCGATACCTCTACTTCCTACCCATATGCTATCTTGTGGCATTTTTTCAAGCTGCATGTTCCCATTTCATTTTAAACTGGACTGGAGACTAAACTAAAAATTGTTTACTACTGTTCTGACAGTACAAATTGCTGTTATTTGTATTAGTGTAGGAGAGATCACTAGACCTTGTTCAGACAAACCCCTGAAGTACTGGGCAGTTAATAAAGATTTCCAGCTCTGGCTAAAATGGCCCAAAAATATCTTTCTGCACCATGCAGTAGTGTGGAAAGTGAGACTGTTCAACTTAGAGTCGAACGTCCATGTCAGATTGATGTTATATAACAGCCCTACAACCCAATTGTATCACCCCTTTAAATTTAATATTTTATTGCAATATTTTTTTATTTATAAACATGTTCAGTGAACTTTTTTATTATTTAATGTCTTTTGAGTTAGTCCTTTATAATTATAAAGAAGGAATCTTAAATAATTAGTCTGTATTGTGCTTGGTAAACTGTCACATGACATAAAAAAAAGTATCGGTAATTGGTATCGGCGAGTATTTGAAAACAAGTATCGGTACTTGTACTCAGTCATAAAAAAATGGTATCGGTGCAACCCTACTCCCCTTTATAAAAACAGATTCGGAATGTTAGTGATATTCTAGATGGAGTTTTAATTAGTTGTAATTAAGATGCGCTATAATTATCTTTTTAATATAGATATGAAATTAAAGTACCCTGTGCGCTGCTGACCACTTCAAAAGTACATTTTTCTTTGAGCTAAAACTTTATCATTTTTTCTTCATTCTCTTGGTATCTTTATTTGAAAAAGCAGGGATGTAAGCTGTTAAGGGTAACATTTGCTGTAGTTTAGGGATTACCCCCCCACCCTACACTTCGCTTATCCATCCCAAACCGCTTTCGCCTGCAAGTCACCATCAGGTACTGTCAGCCAATGTCTGTATGCGGTTTAGGGTTGTGCTCTCCCCCCCCCCCCCCACACACACACACACACACACAGCCCTCTAACCCTCCCACTGTTCCCTGCCATCTTTGTTACTGGCAGCTAGTTTTTCCTTACCCTCCCCACCTCCTACACACAATCATGTGTTAAACATTTTTTGTTATTTAGGGACCCCCTCCTAGCTACAAGGTTTTTTTAGGGACCCGTACCTCCCTCACCTGTTTGCAGTAGTGTAGAGCAGTGTTTCTCAACCACAGTCCTTAAAGGGACATAATACTCATATGCTAAATCACTTGAAACTGATGCAGTATAGCTGTAAAAAGCTGACTGGAAAATATCACCTGAGCATCTCTATGTAAAAAAGGAAGATATTTTACCTCACAATCTCCTCAGCTCAGCAGAGTAAGTTCTGTGTAAAAAGTTATACTCCGCTGCTCCCAGCTGCAGGTAAAAATAAAAAAATACACTAAAATGCTGCTTAGAAATCCTTTACAATGGGAGGTGGCTACTGAGGAACTTTTGAGGTAAAATATCTTTCTTTTTTACATAGAGATGTTCAGGAGATATTTTCTAGTCAGCTTTCAAGTGTTTAAACATTTGGGTATTATGGCCTTTTAAGTACCCCAACAGTCCAGGTTGTCATTATAGCTGAACTAATGCATAGGTGAAGTAATCAGCTGATCAGTAACCATAGTTACTAACCTGCTCTCACCCATACGCTGATTATTTCACCTGTGCACTGGCTCAGCTATAATGAAAACCTGTCCTTTTGGGGGAACTTGAGGGCTGGGGTTGAGAAACAATTGTGTAAAGACCCACCCTACCTGCCACCTTCTCACTGGCACCATAGCTAAGATTGTGCTCCCTTACCATAGCAAGTCAGGTTTCTGATGGTGACACTCACAATCGGTGCTAACCTGACAAAATGTCCCCGGGTGCTGCTCCTGCTGTTAAAGCTGACAGTGGGACCTCAACCTGCACCAACAAAAATGAACCTTCCAGTGGAGGATGAGAGCCTAGCGTGTTATATTAAAAAATAAAATGCTGCACCAACTATAAATGAGCTCTTATGCCTGCCTGGGCTCACTGTCTCGTCAGATTTACATTACAGGAAGAGCAGACAAATGAAGTGGCTGTTTTTCCATTGCGCATAACTAAACATTTTATGGCAGAGATTGAGTTTAGTGCCTCTTTATGGGGCTTAGCTTGTACTTGCATAAACAAAAATGTGCTAAATAATTTCCTGTTTACTTTCAGCTGAGGAAAAGAAAGAAGAGAAGAAGGAAGAAGAGTCTGAGGAATCTGACGATGACATGGGATTTGGTCTCTTTGACTAAAACGTTTTGTAACCAGACTTGTAATAAAGAAAATGTGTTAACCTGGATCTGTGCCTCTTATTCAGCTTCTGACAGTTGTAGAGGGACAGCCCAGTATTTACTGAAGCCAGTGACTGCTGGTCAAGCAGCCTTAGAGTAGTGTGTGCGTTACTAGAGGGCCCTTTACATGTAATGCCGGGTGTCTGACATTGTCTTGTGCGTGACCCAACAGGTCATTTTGTGTCATGCAAATAACTTCTGACCAGGGTTAGCGCAGTCGTTTGCATTTACATTTGTTTGTTGGGAAGTCATTTTCACAATTGATAGGCTCTGCATGAAGCTGTTACCATGTACAATGCTACAGTAAATACCAGACCTTGCTCCTGAGAAGGAACTGATAAAACTGACCACTCACTTTCACTGCTGCAAATGTGACCTCCCTTACAAAATCTTTGTCCATCAGTTTAAAACAGATGGATCAACTAAGATTTGCTGCTGGAGTGTTCAGATTAAATAGTGTCCCATATGGGTGAAGTTATGCCCATTTTCTGTAGCATATTTAAAAATAAATAAAAGTACATGACCTACATGTGTGCTGCTAGTACATTTTGTGCACCCATAATGCAGGTCCCTTTAATAGGACAAAATACAATATCTGAATGACATAAGTATTTTTGCTATTTACTAATGTTGCAGTTAAAATTGAGTGAACTTGCCTGTTTTATGAGATGTGTAATACTATATTTTGCTTTCCCCTCACAGCTCACTATTTTCCTGTTCTCCCCAGCCAGCATTATAAAAATGTACAGAGCCCTAAAGCCAGCAGCTGAGTATCACTGGCTGTGCACATTATGTAGGGAGTATACCTGAAATCACTGGCTGTAACGGAACTAGCTGTGCACATTATGTAGGGAGTATACCCGACATCACTGGCTGTAACGGAACTAGCTGTGCACATTAGTGTGTATACCTGACATCGCTAGCTGTGCACATTATGTAGGGAGTATACCTGACATCACTGGCTGTAACGGAACTAGCTGTGCACATTAGGCAGGGAGTATACCGGACATCACTGGCTGTGCACATTAGGCAGGGAGTATACCGGACATCACTGGCTGTGCACATTAGGCAGGGAGTATACCGGACATCACTGGCTGTGCACATTAGGCAGGGAGTATACCGGACATTACTGGCTGTGCACATTAGGCAGGGAGTATACCGGACATTACTGGCTGTGCACATTATGTAGTGTTGGTATATACCAGGTTTATAATATCATTTATTATCTTAGCAGTTGCCAAACAATAAATGAATGAATAAATAATATATACATAATATATTTAAAATTAAAGGGATAGTAAACCTCGGTTTTCTTTTATGATTCAGATAGAACATACAATTTAAAAAAACTTTCCAATTAAATTCTTTTATCAGGTTTTCATCATTCTCTTATCCATTGCTGAAGGGACTGCATTGCACTACTGACAGGAAGCTGAAAATATATATTTAGCCAATCACAAGACAAATGTGTGCAGGCACCAATTAGCAGCAGCTCCCCCTAGTGTATGTGCATATTCATTTTTTAACAAGGGATACTAAGAACAAAGCACATTTGAAAATTGAAGTAAATTTAAGTCTTAAAATGACATGCTCTATCTGAATCACGCAAGTTTAAGTTTGATGTTCTTATCCCTTAAATATTTATTCATTAGTTAATTGATTAGTTACCTATGAATCAAAGAGAAAGAGAGGCGCCTCATGGGACAGTATCGTAACAACCAGATAAAGCAAACAATGAGACAGCCCGTGATGGGATATACTCACAAGGATAGCGGCATATGAAGATGCCTAGTAGAGCGGGACGGGACTTTAGGTCGCCCGACAGACACACAGCAGTGCGTGGAGAAGTCAGGTCATGGGGTCCGTTCAACCAATCAACGGCCACAGAGAGTCAGCATCGGACGTCAGAGCTGTTCCAGGAGTAGCCAATGCCAGGCTTCATGTTTGAACAGGCAGGTCAGCAGACCAATCAGGATGATGGATCAGGATAATGATGAGCAAGAAGTGACATGGATAAAAAAAACTCGTATTTATTGAGTTAATTAAAAACAAATGGCAAACGGCAACGCGTTTCTCGACCTGCGGGTCGTTTCATCAGGCTGATGATGCCTATCTCACAACTTGCTCTACTTATAGTATTTAGTAACCTATCAAATGCTGACCTCACTCACACACCCCTATAGGGAGCCAATCAAGGAGCCAAACACGGATTGGTTCATGGCCATTCACATTCGTCCTATAGGTAAGGTGTGTGTGTGTGTGTGACGTGAGCCACATCGGCTTTCAGATTAAATTTAAGAATTGGCATACTGATAGATGGTTACGTGTAAGTGGTATCTTATGTTTTACCACTTTGCTAGGAGCCAGCAGTGTTTTTAAGGTGGGAGCCCTTCTATAGACTACTCTTGGTTTATTGTCCAACTGTTTTCCTAAGATGGGATCTTTCATCAGAATCTCCCAATGTTTGTAAATAATCTGTTTTATTAGATGGTGGTTGGAATTGTACTGAGTTATGAATAGGGGACATTTATTGATACCCTCAACCTTCTCTGCTTGGGTGGTAGCAGTAGAGAAATATTTCTCTATCAAATTTGGCCCTACTGTACCCATTATTAATGATATATGTTGGGTAGTTTTTCTCAATGAAACTTTCTCGTAAAATGAGACTCTGAGACTCATAGTCAGATATAGAGCTGCAGTTGCGGCGGACTCTTTTAAATTGCCCATAAGGCACATTTTGTTTCCATGGATGGTAGTGGCAACTCTAAAAGTCCAAAAAGCTGTTGCAGTCGACCGTTTTAAAAAAGGTGGTACTAGTTACCCTCCCATCAGTGAAACAAAGATTTAAATCTAAGTACACAATAGATTTATCATTGATGACACTCGTGAAGTTTATGCCTCTATTTTTTGAATTTAGATGGTCTATAAATAGATTAGCGGAGGACTGATCCCCCCTCCAAATGAATGAGGTCATCTATAAATCTGCCATAGAATACCAGGTTCGCCCCAAAGCCCGATTCATGGCTATAATGTTGTTCGAAGTAACCCATAAATAGGTTAGCGTAGCTCGGGGCGAACCTGGTACCCATGGCAGTACCTCTTGTCTGTAAAAAGAACTCATCCTGGAACACAAAATAGTTGTGTTCCAGGATGAAGGTAATAAAGTCCAATATAAAGACTCTTTGGTTCTCGGGAAGGTACATATCAAGTTCTAGGTAGTGGGAAACTGCTATCAGCCCCAATTCATGGGGGATGTTGGAATGCAGCGCTTGGACATCGCATGTTATCCATATCATTTCTGGAATTGGGGCTGATAGCAGTTTCCCACTACCTAGAACTTGATATGTACCTTCTCGAGAACCAAAGAGTCTTTATATTGGACTTGATCACCTTCATCCTGGAACACAACTATTTTGTGTTCCAGGATGAGTTCTTTTTACAGACAAGAGGTGAGGTACTGCCATGGGTACCAGGTTTGCCCCGAGCTACGCTAACCTATTTATGGGTTACTTCGAACAACATTATAGCCATGAATCGGGCTTTGGGGCGAACCTGGTATTCTATGGCAGATTTATAGATGACCTCATATTCATTTGGAGGGGGGATCAGTCCTCCGCTAATCTATTTATAGACCATCTAAACTCCAACAATAGAGGCATAAACTTCACGAGTGTCATCAATGATAAATCTATTGTGTACTTAGATTTAAATCTTTGTTTCACTGATGGGAGGGTAACTAGTACCACCTTTTTTAAAAAGGTCGACTGCAACAGCTTTTTGGACTTTAAGAGTTGCCACTACCATCCATGGAAACAAAATGTGCCTTATGGGCAATTTAAAAGAGTCCGCCGCAACTGCAGCTCTAAATCTGACTATGAGTCTCAGAGCCTCATTTTACGAGAACGTTTCATTGAGAAACTACCCAACATATATCATTAATAATGGGTACAGTAGGGCGAAATTTGATGATAGAGAGAAATATTTCTCTACTGCTACCACCCAAGCAGAGAAGGTTGAGGATATCAATAAATGTCCCCTATTCATAACTCAGTACAATTCCAACCACCATCTAATAAAACAGATTATTTACAAACATTGGGAGATTCTGATGAAAGATCCCATCTTAGGAAAACAGTTTGACAATAAACCAAGAGTAGTCTATAGAAGGGCTCCCACCTTAAAAACACTGCTGGCTCCTAGAAAATTGGTAAAACATAAGATACCACTTACACGTAACCATCTATCAGTATGCCAATTACCATCAGGTTCTTTTAAATGTAGGTCTAATAGATGCAAGATGTGCATATTTGTGGACAATAGACAAAAAACCTTTAGATCCAGCGTCACCCAAAAATCATATACTATAACCGGGTATGTGTCCTGTGCATCCAATTATGTTGTTTATTTGTTGACATGCATTTGTGGAATGCAGTACGTGGGGCGCACCTGTAGGCGCCTTAGCACCAGGTGGGCTGAGCACCAATGAAATATAAAAAATAACTATAGACTTCACAGTGTCTCTAGACACTGTAATAATGCTCATAATGGTGACCTTAAATGCTTTTCTATCAACCCCATCGAACATATATCTAAATCTCATTTATATAATGGTTTTTTTAGACTCAGGCAGAGGGAGACCTACTGGATTCATGTACTGAAGAGTATGCACCCGGACGGCCTGAATCTGTGTTGATTTGGCCGCCTTTCAGTGACTGGCTCCTTTAGGTCTCCCTCTCCATTAATGAGCCTTGGTCCACGGGACTAAAATTGACAGGTCATGTGTGTATTACCATGCTATCATCAATTATTGGGTTAACCCTAAAAGTCCCTCTGTTGTGGCTATACACCTGCATTTGGGATATATATATATATATTAAAGTAAATTAGAAAGTTGCTTAAAATTGCATGCTCTATCTGAATCACGAAAAAATTTTTTGGGTTCAGTGTCCCTTAAATACCAAATATGGGGTGGTGCCTAACCTTGATCAGAGATGGATGCTTGATCTCTGAGCTCCGGGGGGCAACCTGCAAAAACAGCTATAAACTGACTAAATGGCCCAATCTCACCAGCAGCACAACTAAACTGCTGAAGGGAAGAACCCTAAGCTCAAATCTGTCGGTGACCGGTAAATACCGACCTTAGTCTGCCACCACGCAGCCTGAGGCCTGTGCATGCATCGTGGAACTCCTTTGACTCCCACAGAACATCATCCTGCAATTCAGCTGCCGTGAACAGCATACTAAGCAGCTTCCAGTGACAATACAAGCGGTGGCTGCCTCTCCAAGAAGGGAGTGATTTCGATCCCCACAGGCCCGATACGATCCAGAACATGTTGAAGGCTGCACACGCCGTTCGGCCACAATGATTTTTGCCTGTGGTAAGTTGACCTCGCTCCTCCTGGTTATATGGCTCTGATCGCTGGAGTCTTTGACGGGGTTCAAGACTAAGAGATCATGGACTTATAACTCTAGTTACATTGCAGACAAAATGATTCAGGATAAAACTATCAAATCACTGACTGAATTCTGTAACATTAACCTTCACTCCGCCGCTAAATACGTGGGCTGCACATAAAGCGTACATGAGAGGGGTCTTAATTCAAAGTAAAGCTGATCTTTACCATCAAAGAAAAACTGAGTCCTTACGACTTTATTTTGAAACTCTAAATTTGTTATTTCAGCTTGAACGTACACAAACACAATACACCTTCACAAGAAACGTGATATGTTGAACAACATCTTGAACATCAATTCAGCGAAAGGAATATTTAAACTAAAAACAGTACTAAATGTTTGCAGCTAAATTCTTGGCCAACAAAATTTGCGAAAGATGTAAGGCCTCGCCCATTCCTGTCATAGTTAATTCACAGGGAGTTCCACCTTCACACTCCCAAGATATAGTAGACCAGTGTTTTTCAACCAGTGTGCCGTGAGAGATCCTCAGGTGTGCCATGGCAGACAGACAACAGTGTGACATATTTTTAAACTTTCCATGTTTTTTTTACTCCCAGTGCAGGGGTAGTTTGTAGGAGGCATGGCATAACAGCACAATACATACAGTATGTGTGTATGTGTATATCAGTGACGTGCAGTGACATCAGAGGCTGGTGAGGCACTTGCTGTGATATGCCCGACAATATGAACCCAATAAGTTAAAATAGCATTGAACTATCTCCAATGTCCACAAATGGTGTCTGACTGTCATCTGTCACTCTCAGGCAATTATTTTAATTCTTTTTACCATCAATACACAGTCACACACGGCACACACAGCCAGTCACGCAAAGATTGATGTCATTTAACCTCTCTAAACAGCTAATAAAATATACTTAAAGGGACATGCTCTATTAGAATCATGCAAGTTTAATTTTGACTTTACTATCCCTTTAAAGGAATATGAAACACATATTTTTTTCTTTTATGATTCTGATAGAGCACCAGTTTTAAGCAACTTTCTAATTTACTGCTATTATAAATTTTTGAGGAGTACATTAGAATTTTGCTTCACATTGCATGCTGTATCTGAATTATGAAATAATAAAAAAATGGTTTCATATCCCGTGAAAGTTTTCAAGACACACATGCTGCTGAGCAAATCTAGATACGATCTTTTATTTCCACAAACAATAACAAGTTATCAATACTGCAAACACTACTGCTGCTGCTGCTATGTGGTGCTCAATAAACGCACATGCTCTATCCCACTGGTATGCTGTTTAACAAAGGATTCAAAAATAATATATACATAATAATACAAGTAGATTAGAATGTTATTTGTTCTTTTTTTAAATGCAATTTCTATTTGAATCATGGAAGTTTAATTATGACTTTCATGTTCCTTAAAAATACTACTTTGCAATTCAAATATGATATGTCAGCAAATCAGACAACACAATTCAATATTTTACTAAATCAAATAAAACATTTTTTAAGTCTTTCATTTTGTGCAGTTACTGCAGTGGCATTATTGCACAAAACAGTTAACAACTGCAATAAATACGGTGCAAACTAATTAATATTTTTTATTTGCACTATAGGATTTACTTTTAAAAAAAATCATGAATTGATTTTTTCATGGCTTCTTAAACAGGTAATTAATTCACTGTGAAATATTGTAAATTCAGATATTCTTCAATAACCCACTGACCCCCTTCACCCTGAAAAGAGATAACCATGTAGTCAGGAGGAGCCCTTGATTTTCAGAGTAGCAGCCCACTGATGGAGGGAGATGGTATTGATTTGCTGGATATGACAGCAATGTAATATTTATCCGTTTGTAAACAGAATTAACCTGGTCATTTGTTGTGCTGCTTATCCCATTTTTGTGCTGTCTATAATAATATTAACGGTGCAGAACCATAAGCTACATACTAATCTCCATTTTTGATCTACAAGCACGCACCAGAATTTTTATTGCAAGATAGAAAAATGATACAATGCATTAAGTATCCTCTATTTTATTTATACTGTAAAGAAAAAGGTATGACGTGAGAAAACGATAGACAAATTTTTTTTTATATACTCTATTGAAATTTGTACCAAGAACCTCTTTCTTTGCTGCATAACCGTTACTTATATATAAAAATGAATGACAGACTTTCAGAAAATTTACACCGCTGTATAGTAGGGCTGGGCAGCAAAAAGAGTAAGACAGACTCCGGAGTGCAGGCAGCCCTGACAGACTTTCAGAAAATTTACACAGCTGCTATAGAGTATTACTTCAACTTTTCAAAGCACTCACTGTACTGTGACAGTGAGTGCTTTGAAAAGTTGAAAGTAATACTCTATAGCAGCAGTGTAAATTTTCTGAAGGTCTGTACTGTGACAGTGAGTGCTTTGAAAAGTTGAAAGTAATACTCTATAGCAGCAGTGTAAATTTTCTGAAGGTCTGTCAGGGCTGCCTGCACTCCGGAGTCTGTCTTACTCTTTTTGCTGCCCAGCCCTACTATACAGCGGTGTAAATTTTCTGAAAAAGTGGAAGTTATACTCAATCTGCTCTGTATGCCATGTTCTTGCATACAGGGAGTGCAGAATTATTAGGCAAATGAGTATTTTGACCACATCATCCTCTTTATGCATGTTGTCTTTCTCCAAGCTGTATAGGCTCGAAAGCCTACTACCAATTAAGCATATTAGGTGATGTGCATCTCTGTAATGAGAAGGGGTGTGGTCTAATGACATCAACACCCTATATCAGGTGTGCATAATTATTAGGCAACTTCCTTTCCTTTGGCAAAATGGGTCAAAAGAAGGACTTGACAGGCTCAGAAAAGTCAAAAATAGTGAGATATCTTGCAGAGGGATGCAGCACTCTTAAAATTGCAAAGCTTCTGAAGCGTGATCATCAAACAATCAAGTGTTTCATTCAAAATAGTCAACAGGGTCGCAAGAAGCGTGTGGAAAAACCAAGGCGCAAAATAACTGCCCATGAACTGAGAAAAGTCAAGCATGCAGCTGCCAAGATGCCACTTGCCACCAGTTTGGCCATATTTCAGAGCTGCAACATCACTGGAGTGCCCAAAAGCACAAGGTGTGCAATACTCAGAGACATGGCCAAGGTAAGAAAGGCTGAAAGACGACCACCACTGAACAAGACACACAAGCTGAAACGTCAAGACTGGGCCAAGAAATATCTCAAGACTGATTTTTCTAAGGTTTTATGGACTGATGAAATGAGAGTGAGTCTTGATGGGCCAGATGGATGGGCCCGTGGCTGGATTGGTAAAGGGCAGAGAGCTCCAGTCCGACTCAGACGCCAGCAAGGTGGAGGTGGAGTACTGGTTTGGGCTGGTATCATCAAAGATGAGCTTGTGGGGCCTTTTTGGGTTGAGGATGGAGTCAAGCTCAACTACCAGTCCTACTGCCAGTTTCTGGAAGACACCTTCTTCAAGCAGTGGTACAGGAAGAAGTCTGCATCCTTCAAGAAAAACATGATTTTCATGCAGGACAATGCTCCATCACACGCGTCCAAGTACTCCACAGCGTGGCTGCCAAGAAAGGGTATAAAAGAAGAAAATCTAATGACATGGCCTCCTTGTTCACCTGATCTGAACCCCATTGAGAACCTGTGGTCCATCATCAAATGTGAGATTTACAAGGAGGGAAAACAGTAAACCTCTCTGAACAGTGTCTGTGAGGCTGTGGTTGCTGCTGCACGCAATGTTGATGATGAACAGATCAAAACACTGACAGAATCCATGGATGGCAGGCTTTTGAGTGTCCTTGCAAAGAAAGGTGGCTATATTGGTCACTGATTTGTTTTTGTTTTGTTTTTGAATGTCAGAAATGTATATTTGTGAATGTTGAGATGTTATATTGGTTTCACTGGTAAAAATAAATAATTGAAATGGGTATATATTTGTTTTTTGTTAAGTTGCCTAATAATTATGCACAGTAATAGTCACCTGCACACACAGATATCCCCCTAAAATAGCTATAACTAAAAACAAACTAAAAACTACTTCCAAAACTATTCAGCTTTGATATTAATGAGTTTTTTGGGTTCATTGAGAACATGGTTGTTGTTCAATAATAAAATTAATCCTCAAAAATACAACTTGCCTAATAATTCTGCACTCCCTGTATACCAGGCCAGGCCAGGGGATTTCTACATTTTCAAAATGCGGCTGACTTACCGGTCCGTTATAGTAGGGCTGGGCAGCAAAAGAGTAAGACAGACTCCGGAGTCCAGGCAGCTCAAAAAACGGAGGCAAGTTGAGGAGTTAAGTTGATGGCCATTACAGGTGCCAGCAGTCTCCTCCAGATTTGCCGCTAGTACCGCGCTCAATATCCTGCTCCCTTGCGCATGCGCGAGTAGCCAATCAAAGCCGGTCATGTTCGTATCTGATTGGCTCCCTCGTTAGGAGGCATTACGAGGGATGCCTCCTTTTGGACCATTTCTCCTTCAATGGTGTTTCACTCACACAGTCTTAGCCAGTTGATGGCGCTATTATGCGCCCCCTGCCTGATAGTAGCAATGCAGTAATGCACCCATGTTACTATACGGAGAAGTACACAAATACGGTGCCTCTCCATAGCGTAACATGGGGAGGAGAAAAATGTGAAGTATTTGGTTTGGTCTGTCGCTCTCCAGTCTACTCTGTCTGAGTAATGCAATGCACCCATGTTGCGCAACGGGGCAGTACCATTAGCGTAACATGGGGGGATTTTTTTTTTTATTTTTTTTTTAGAACAATTTTTTTTCTTTTAAATTCAATTTAAATAATAAACTTTGGGCCCATATGGCAGGGGAGGCCCTGCCTCCTATGACTGCACGTCCCTGGTGTATATATATATATATATATATATGCTGTATTAGGCTACAATGTGTGATTTTTTTAAAAATTTTGGGATGATGGTGTGCCACAGGATTTTTTAATGTAAAAAACGTGTGCAACGGCAAAAAAAGGTTAAAAATCACTGTAGTAGACACAGTTGCTGACTTTTACGGAAAGTTATGATTTAAAGAAGGTCTCCCATGCTCCCTCTACAGAATCTTCCACCTATGAATTCTTAACAGCTAAATTGGGTACCCTGTCAGAGAGGGACCATGAATCCCTAAATTCTCAGATTTCACCCTTAGAAGATTACCTTAGCTATATTACAAACTATTTCAATCCATCCTCTAACTAAATTCTGCAACCATATTTTAGAAGGTCATGCTTTCCCCTCCGAACTACTTGCGGCCAAAATTGTTTTTCATTCCCAAACCATGTAAGAATCCTAAATATTGCTCTATTATCGCCCAATTTTTCTCATCAATCAGGATCTTAAAATCTTCACCAAAATCCTTGCCAATCAGCTTAAGTTGATTCTGCCCACCTTAGTGAATCCTGATCAAGTTGGCTTCATAAAAGATAGAAGCTCCTGACAATATTTGACGTATGATTGACACCATTCACTATCTGAATGAGACCAAAACGCCTTTTCTGCTCCTGTCTTTGAACGCAGAGAAAGCGTTTGATAGAATCGACTGGAAACCAATAACTTTGTGTTTAAAGCGCCATTTTGAAACCTAGGTATTGTAAACGGATTGGTACAGAGCAAAGGATACCCACGGAGTGGGTTTGGAAAACAATTAAATTTGCAGACAAGATTTCTGATATACGGTAGAGATATGTTAATGAAATGCTATTGATAAAAAGTGTATTTGGGGTAGGTAGTTAGTAACAGGCATAGAAAATATTTACTTACAGTGGCCCTTTAAGCAACTTTCTAATTTACTCCTATTATCAATTTTTCTTTGTTCTCTTGCTTTCTTTATTTGAAAAAGAATACATCTAAGCTAAGGAGCCAGCCAATTTGTGGTTCAGAACCATGGATAGCACTTGTTTATTGGTGCTGTCCAATCAGCAAGGACAACCCAGGTTGTTCACCAAAAATGGGCCGGCATCTAAACTTAAATTCTTGCTTTTCAAATATAGATACCAAGAGAATAAAGAAAATTTGACAATAGGAGTAAATTAGAAAGATGCTTAAAATTGCATGCTCTATCTGAATCATGAAAGAAAAAATTTGGGTACAGTGTCCCTTTAACTAAACCGCTTATCTCGCTCCCAAACTTACATAAACTACTAGATCATTTCTCCACTCTATCAGACTACAAGATTAACCTAGATAAATGTGAAGCTCTCCCCATAGCATTTGCCACTCCAAACACAAACTTAAAGAGGTTAATTTTGACTTGAGATGGGCTAAACAATCCATTAAGTATCTGGGGATACATTTCACAACCCAATATAGCCAGCTATACAAATACAATTATATACTTATATTTAAAGATATACGTCAGGACCTCCAAAAATGGTCCACTTGCTCATTCTCCTGGTATGGCCGACTAGCGGCGGTTAAGATGAACATCCTGCCGCACATATTATACCCTTTTAGAGCTCTCCCAATTAAACTTCAACTTTCAGAACTAACTACTATCCAATCTGACCTAAAAGTTTATAAGGGGGGAAAAAAAATCACCCAGAATTCGGTCGACAATTTTTACTAGACACAAGTCATTGGTAGGGGTGGGAGCACCCAATTTAATAGATTACTACAAAGCAGCTAGATTGACCTAAACAATACTCCTTAGTAGACCAAACTCAGACACCATTTGGACCACTCTGGAAACAGAGGTGGGTGGAGCCACTCAGATGACATTCTTTGGGATGCACAGTCTCACAACATCCATCTACAGCACCCTAAACCCCCCACATTAGAATCCAACCTGTTCTCATGGAACAAAACAGCAACAAGTACTAATATGAAACCAAAACACTCTTGGACTATGCCGATAAGGGGCGCGATCTGATATAGATTGTAATTTGCGGCGCAAGCGAGGGAACCCCTGCCGCCTGTAGTTTCAGCTCGCAACTCGAGCTATCCAATATACCCCACCGGCAATTGCTAAAGTGCCGTAAGTCGGATAAACCAGCGATGTCCAGAAATCAGCGTAAGTACAAATTTCTGGAGTCGCCAGTGACTTACGGCACTTTAGAAACTGCCGGCGCCTACAAAACCTGACTAAGTTATTAAATCTCCTGTACTGTCTAACACGCCTCCCAAACATAGCCCGACACGTATACCCCTCTATCCGCTATCCCCCCTCACTCTCCTAATAATAAATGTATTAACCCCTAAACCGCCGCTCCCGGACCCCGCCGCCACCTACATTAACTACCCCCTAATGTGAGCCCCTTACACCGCCGCCACCTACATTACCTACCCCCTAATGTGAGCTTCTACCCAGCCGCCAGCTATATTAAAATTATTAACCCCTAATTTAATCCCCCTATACCGCCGCCAGCTATATTAAATACATTAACCCCTAATCTAATCCCCCTAAAGTAATCAGCTCTATTACCAGCCCTTAAAATTGCCTTTTGCGTGGCATTGCCCCAAAGTAACAGCTCTATTGCCAGCCCTTAAAAGGGCTTTTTGCGGGGCATTTCCCCAAAGTAATCAGCTCTTTTACCAGCCCTTAAAAGGGCTTTTTGCGGGGCATTGTCACAAAGTAATCAGCTCTTTTGCCTCGAATCTAAATCCCCCTAAACCGCCGCCACCTATAATAGATGTATTAACCCCTAATCTAATCCCCTACACCGCCACCACCTATATTAAATTAATTAACCCCTAATCTAATCCCCCTATAGCGCCGCAACCTATATTAAATGTATTAACCCCTAATCTGACCCCCCTACACCGCCGCCATCTATATTAACTATATTAACCCTAATTATAACATAATTTATGTAAGAACTTACCTGATAAATTCATTTCTTTCATATTAGCAAGAGTCCATGAGCTAGTGACGTATGGGATATACATTCCTACCAGGAGGGGCAAAGTTTCCCAAACCTTAAAATGCCTATAAATACACCCCTCACCACACCCACAATTCAGTTTAACGAGTAGCCAAGAAGTGGGGTGATAAGAAAGGAGCGAAAGCATCAAAAAAATAAGGAATTGGAATAATTGTGCTTTATACAAAAAAAAAAAATCATAACCACCACAACAAAGGGTGGGCCTCATGGACTCTTGCTAATATGAAAGAAATTAATTTATCAGGTAAGTTCTTACATAAATTATGTTTTCTTTCATGTAATTAGCAAGAGTCCATGAGCTAGTGACGTATGGGATAGCAAATACCCAAGATGTGGAACTTCCACGCAAGAGTCACTAGAGAGGGAGGGATAAAATAAAGACAGCCAATTCCGCTGAAAAATTAATCCACTACCCAAATCAAAAAAGTTTCAATTTTTATAATGAAAAAAACTGAAATCATAAGCAGAAGAATCAAACTGAAACAGCTGCCTGAAGTACCATTCTACCAAAACTGCTTCTAAAGAAGAGAAAACATCAAAATGGTAGAACATAGTAAAAGTATGCAAAGAAGACCAAGTCATTGCTTTGCAAATCTGATCAACAGAAGCTTCATTCTTAAAAAGCCCAGGAAGTAGAAACTTACCTAGTAGAATGAGCCGTAATCCTCCGAGGCAGGAATCCACCCGACTCCAAATAAGCATGATGAATCAAAAGTTTAAGCAAGATGCCAAATAAATGGCAGAAGCCTTTTGACCTTCCTAAAACCAGAAAAGATAAAAAATAGACTAGAAGTCTATCTGAAATCTGAATAGCTTCAACATAGAATTTCAAAAACTCTTACCATATCCAAAGAAAGTAAGAATCTCACCAAAGAAGTCTTAGGAAAACAATAATTCCTCCCTAATGTTTGTTAGAATTTACAACTTTAGGTAAGAATGGAAATGAGGACAGCAAAAACCACCTTATCCTGATGAAAAAAATCAGAAAAAAGAGATTCACAAGAAAGAACAGATAATTCAAAAACTGTTCTAGCTGAAGAGATGTCCAAAAAGAACAATACTTTCCATGAAAGTAATTAATGTCCAGAGCAAGCATATGCTCAAATAGAAGAGCCTGAAAAACCTTCAGAACCAAATTAAGACTCCAAGGAGGAGAAATTGGCTTAATGACAGGTTTGATACGAATCAAAACCTGAACAAAATGATGAAAATCAGGAAGTAACACTGCCTTATCCTGATGAAAAATCAGAAAAGGATATTCACAAAAAAGAGCAGATAACTCAAAAACTCTTCTAGCAGAAGAAATAACCAAAAGGAACAATACTTTTCTAAGAAAGTAATTTAATGTTCAGAGAATGCATAGTTTCAAACGAAGGAGCCTGTAAAGCCCTCAGCACCAAATTGAGACTCCAAAGAGGAGAGATTGAATTAATGACAGGCTTGATACGGACCAAAGCCTGTACAAAACAATGAATATCAGGATGATTAGCAATCTTTCTGTGAAAAAAGAACAGAAAGAGTAGAGATTTGTCCTAACAAAGAACTGAAGACAAAACCTTATCCAAACCAACCTGAAAAAATAATAAAATTCTATGAATTTTAAAAGAATGCCAAGAAAAGTAGGTATTCCAGACTCAATAATAAATCTTTCTAGAAACAGATTTACGAGCCTGAAACATAGTATTAATCAATGAGTCAGAGAGACCTCTATGACTAAAAATCAAGCGTTCAATCTCCATCCCTTCAAATTTAATGATTTGAGATCCTGATGGAAAAAATGGGCCTTGAGAAAGAAGGTCTGATTTAAACGGAAGTGTCCAAGGTTGGCAACTGGCCATCCAAATGAGATCTGCATACCAAAACCTGAGAGGCCATGCTGGAGCCACCATCATAACAAACAAATACTCCATAAGAATTTTGGAAATCACTTTGGAAGAAGAACTAGAGACGGAAAGAAATAGGCAAAAAGATAATTCCAAAGAAATGTCAATGCATACACTACTTCCGCCTGAGGATCCCCGGACCTGAATAGGCCCCTGGGAAGTTCTTTATTCAGATGAGATGCCAACAGATCTATTTCTAGAAATGCTCACATCTGAAAAATTGAAAAATATATCTGGGTATGAAAGACCATTCTCCCGGATGTAAAGCTTGATTAACAGAGATAATCCGCTTCCCAAATATCTATACCTGGGAAAAAAAACACAGGATTTAGATAGGAGCTGGATTTAGTCCAAGCTAATATCCTAGACACTTCTGTCACAGCCTAAGGACTGATAGTCCTACCCTGATGATTGACATACACCATAGTTGTGATATTGTCTGAAAAATAATAAACGTCTCTTCTTCAAAAAGAAACTAACTGAAAAACTCTGAGAAAGCACAGAGTTCTAAAATATCAAATGGTAATCTCGCCTCCTGAGATTTCCAAACCCCTTGTGCTGACAGAGATCCTCAGACAGCCTCCCAACCAAAAAGACTCACATCTGTAGAGATCATGGTCCAGGTTGAAAGAAACGAACAGACCTGTAGAACTAAATGATGGTGATCTTAACCACCAAATCAAGAGAGATAAATATTAGGATTCGAAGATTTAAAATGCGAAATCCTAGAATCCCTGCACCATAATTCAGCATAAAAGACTGGAAAGGTTCTTTCTATTGAAAATGAGCAAAGGGAATTTAATCCAATGCTGTGGCCATAAGACCTAAAACTTCTATGCATATATAGCAACTGAAGGAAATAAGAGAGACTAAAGGTACCGACAGACGGAACCAAATAAAATTGTCCCTTGTCTGATAGAGACAAAGACAGTGACACAAACTATCTGGAAACCTAAAAAAAGGTGACCCTTGTCTGAGGAATCAAGAGCTTTTGAAAAAAAGATCCTCTAACTATGTCCTGGAAGAACAAAGTGAATCATATGAGATTCCGCATCCTCAGAAAATAATCTGAATGAAAACAGAAAAATGAAAATATGGATTTATTGTATCTAATGAAAACAAATAATGCTATCACTGACCAAAAAAAAGGCAGAATAGTTTGAATAAAACTCCAAAATCCAGTTCCTAAAAAATGGAACTGGAAGAAATACCCCAGAAGATTTCAGGTCTGAGCAGCGCTTGAACCCCACGGGTGATCAGCCATGCTTCAACAGTACCCAAAATATATAGGACCGAAACACACTTAAAGAAAGTGTTAGCCTTACTGGAATAAAATCAAAGAAATTTGGACCGAATAGAACCAAATAAATAAAAAAAAAAGTCTTAACCTGCCCCTTGCCAGCCAAGCTGGAATACGGCACGTACATCGCAATTTTAGGGAGCTGATTTCGAACTGAAAAATTTCCAATTAAAAACATGTTACTTGGGAAAGAATTCAGGAATTTGTTCCTTAATAAGAACAACCAAACTAGTATAAGCTTAAAGTTTTAGTCTTAGAACTCAATCTTGAAGCCCAGAGTAACAGTTAAGAATTGAATCCAATTATAAAACAAATAATTGATTATCTTAGAACAAAAGAAATATGGATTTTTAGAAATCACAAAATTCTTCTAGCTAAAACAGCTAAAGACATAGATTAAACCTCATTTGCGAAAATATTCAATAAAATGAAGACACAAATGAAATTATAAGCATGATAGTCCAGATAAAGGACCAGTCAATACACTGGACTTGCATAATCAATAAATGCAAAACAACAAGACAAATGCAACAGCACCTAGTCTAGTAAATTTTGTCCCTTTAACAATGCTAAAATAAATCATAATCTGATACTTGATCTTAAAGTAAACAGAAAAAATGAAGCAATTGCAACATCATCCAAATAAATCACAGGTCCAGGAAAAGTACCTGAAACTAAATAATTTTCCATAAATAAGATACAACCATCTAAAGGAAAATAAATACTATTTTGCTATAGAAACAATAGCATAATTAGTAGGAGTAGAGATAGCCCCAATAAATTGGAGAACCCTCCAAATTGAATTTAACTGCCGGCAAAGAATATAGTTTAAAACCTTTGAAGAAGGAATAAAAGAAAATTATCAGCCTATTCCATTCTCTAGTATGAGGAACTGGAAAAAAACCTCTGAAAACACAGAAGATTAAATAAGCAGAAATAGTGTTAGCTAGTCTTGAAAAAGAACTAGTTACCTTAATATCCAAAATAATCAACACCTTTTCAACAAAGAACAAATGTACTTTAATAAAAAAATAAAAATAAAAAAGTAGATTTGTTAGTGTCAATATCTGATGAAGAAAATTCTGAATGAGAAAAAACATCATCAGAGAAGGATAAATCAGTATGTTGTTGGTCATTTGAAACTTCAATAAAAAAGAAGTTTGAAAAAGACCTAAAAATTTTATTAGAAGGCACGATGTCAGACAAAGCCTTTAAAATAGAATCAGAAAAATATTCTTATAAATTTTCTAAATATTTCTTGTACATAAGATGTAAAAAGAATAGCAATATATAAAGCATATATACTAATGGATTCTGCATGTAAAAGTTTATCATGATAACTTATTACAAACCATAGCTAAAGATAAACATTCATAACATTTAAAATAAATGAACTTAGCTTTGGAAGGACTGAACTCAGTCAACAGGAATCCCTTAGATTGTTTTGAAACAGGAACAGTGAAATCTTGCAATATGTAATAGAAAAAAACAATATTTAAAGCAAAATTATCAAATTCCTTAAATGACAGTTTCAGGAATGGGAAAAGAATGAAAAATAATAAGCTTCTAGAAACCAGAAGCAATAAAAAAGTGAGAGTTAAAATAATGTGAGGAAAAAAAAAAGTGCAACAAAAAATACGCCCACATTTTTTGGCGCCAAATATGACGCCCACATTATTGGCGCTAAATACAACGCCCATATATTTGGCGCCAAGTATGACGCCACATCCTCTGACGTCAGAACCGACGCCCACATTTTTTGGCGCAAAAAAATGTCTGAATACACATGCGTCAAAAATGACGTTTAAACAGAATACAACTTCCAGCGTCAAGTACGGCGCCGGAAATGACGAAATTTTTGCGCCAAAAAAGTCTGCGCAATGACGCAATAAAAAGAAAACATTTCTGCCCCCGCGAGCCTAACAGCACACAGGGAAAAATGATCAATTGAAAATTTTCAAGGTAAAGAAAAATAAATTGAATTAAAATGCATTATCCCAAATAATGAAACTGACAGTCTGGATTTTAAAGGAATACTGATTATCCTGAATCATGGCAAATATAAGTTTAAAGACATATATTTAGAACTTTACATAGAAAGTGCCCAACCATAGCTTAGAGTGTCATAATAAAATAAGACTTACTTACCCTAAGACACTCATCTACATATAGTAGACAGCCAAACCAGTACTGAAACGAGAATCAGTAGAGGTAATGGTATATAAGAGTATATCGTCGATCTGAAAAGGGAGGTAAGAGATGAATCTCTACGACCGATAACAGAGAACCTATGAAATAGATCCCGTAGAAGGAGACCATTGAATTCAAATAGGCAATACTCTCTTCACATCCCTCTGACATTCACTGCACTCTGAGAGGAAAACCGGGCTCCAGCCTGCTGCGAAGCGCATATCAACGTAGAATCTAGCACAAACTTACTTCACCACCTCCATGGGAGGCAAAGTTTGTAAAACTGAATTGTGGGTGTGGTGAGGGGTGTATTTATAGACATTTTAAGGTTTGGGAAACTTTGCCCCTCCTGGTAGGAATGTATATCCCATACGTCACTAGCTCATGGACTCTTGCTATTTACATGAAAGAAATTAGGATTAATATAGTTAATATAGTTATTATATTATATATATTAACTATATTAACCCTAATTATATTAGGGTTGATATAGTTAATATCGTTATTATATATATATATATATATATATATTAACTATATTAACCCTATCTAACTCTAACACCCCTAACTTAATTATTATTAAAATAAATCTAAATAATATTAATAATATTAACTCAATTATTCCTATTTAAATCTCAATACTTACCTATAAAATAAACCCTAAGATAGCTACAATATAATTAATAATTACCTTGTAGCTATTTTAGGGTTTATATTTATTTTACAGGTAACTTGGTATTTATTTTAACTAGGTACAATAGCTATTAAATAGTTAATAACTATTTAATAGCTACCTAGTTAAAATAATTACCAATTTACCTGTAAAATAAATCCTAACTTAAGTTACAAATACACCTACACTATCAATAAATTAATTAACCCCTTAACGACCGAGGACGTGCAGGGTACGTCCTCAAAAAAAAGGCAGTTAATGCCTGAGAACGTACCCTGCACGTCCTCGGTGTGGAAAGCAGCTGGAAGCGATCCTGCTCGCTTCCAGCTGCTTTCCGGTTATTGCAGTGATGCCTCGATATGGAGGCATCCTGCAATAACCCCCCTTGGCCATCCGATGCAGAGAGAGCCACTCTGTGGCCCTCTCTGCACCGGACATCGGTGGCCGGTATCGTTGGTGGGTGGGAGCAAGTCTGGGAGGCGGGTGGGCGGCCATCGATGTGCCCAGTGGAGTGGAGGGGGGCGGGATCGGGGGCGGGAGGGGCGGGAGCGCGCACGGGAGCGCGCGCGTGCACGGGGGGCGGCGGGCGGGCGCGTGCACGGGGCGGGAGCGGGAGGGAACCGCTACACTACAGAAAAATCAAGTACTTGAATTAACTTTTTGAAAGCTGTAAATAACAGCTAAAAGATGTGGAAGGGGTGGGGGGTTGATCTTGGGGGGGGGGGAAGCTACACTGCAGAAAAGGGTTTTTATTTTTAAAAAAAGGCACATTATTCACTAAACTGGGTACTGGCAGACAGCTGCCAGTACCCAAGATGGCGCCCATTAAGGCAGAGGGGGAGGGTTAGAGAGCTCTTTGGTGGGGGATCAGTAAGGCTGGGGGCTAAGGGGGGATCCTACACAGCAGCATATGTAAATATGCTAAAAAAAATAAAAAAAAAAACCCCAAATATAGCTTTTATTTTAGTACTGGCAGAGTTTCTGCCAGTACTTAAGATGGCGGGGACAATTGGGGGGTGGGGGAGGGAAGAGAGCTGTTTGGGAGAGATCAGGGGGTCTCATGTTTCAGGTGGGAGGCTGAGCTCTACACTAAAGCTAAAATTAACCCTGCAAGCTCCCTACAAGCTACATAATTAACCCCTTCACTGCTAGCCATAATACACGTGTGAAATGCAGCGGCATTTGGCGGCCTTCTAATTACCAAAAAGCAACGCCAAAGCCATATATGTCTGCTATTTCTGAACAAAGGGGATCCCAGAGAAGCATTTACAACCATTTGTGCCATAATTGCACAAGCTGTTTGTAAATGATTTCAGTGAGAAACCTAAAATTGTGAAAAATTTAATGTTTTTTTTAATTTGATCGCATTTGGCGGTGAAATGGTGGCATGAAATATACCAAAATGGGCCTAGATCAATACTTGGGGTTGTCTACTACACTACACTAAATCTAAAATTAACCCTAGAAGCTCCCTACATGCTCCATAATTAACCCCTTCACTGCTGGGCATAATATACGTGTAGTGCGCAGTGGCATTTAGCAGCCTTCTAATTACTAAAAAGCAACGCCAAAGCCATATATGTCTGCTATTTCTGAACAAAGGGGATCCCAGAGAAGAATTTACAACCATTTAAGCCATAATTGCACAAGCTGTTTGTAAATAATTTCAGTGAGAAACCAAAAGTTTGTGAAAAAATTTGTAAAAAAGTGAACGATTTTTTGTATTTAATCGCATTTGGCGGTGAAATGGTGGCATGAAATATACCAAAATGGGCCTAGATCAATACTTTGGGATGTCTACTAAAAAAAATTATATACATGTCAATGGATATTCAGAGATTCCTGAAAGATATTAGTGTTCTAATATAACTAGCGCTAATTTTGAAAAATAATGGTTTGGAAATAGCAAAGTGCAACTTGTATTTATGGCCCTATAACTTACAAAAAAAGCAAAGAAGATGTAAACATTGGGTATTTCTAAACTCAGGACAAAATTTAGAAACTATTTAGCACGGGTGTTTTTTGGTGGTTGTAGATGTGTAACAGATTTTGGGGGTCAAAGTTAGAAAAAGTGTGTTTTTTTCAATTTTTTCCTCATATTTTATCATTTTTTTTATAGTAAATTATAAGATATGATGAAAATAATGGTATCTTTAGAAAGTCCATTTAATGGCGAGAAAAACGGTATATAATATGTGTGGGTACAGTAAATGAGTAAATAAGTAAACACAAACACCGCAAAAATGTAAAAATAGCCTTGGTCCCAAACGGACAGAAAATGGAAAAGTGCTGTGGTCATTAAGGGGTTAAATAAACTACAAATATCTAAACTAAAATACAATTAAATACACTAAACTAAATTACAACCCCCCCCCCACTAAATTACAAAAAATAAAAAAAAGATTACAAGAATTTTAAGCTAATTACACCTATTCTAAGCCCCCTAATAAAATAATAAAGCCCCCCAAAATAAAAAAAATTCCCTACCCTATTCTAAATTACAAAAGTTAACAGCTCTATTACCAGCTCTTAAAAGGGACTTTTGCGGGGCATGCCCCAAAGTAATCAGCTCTTTTGCCTGTAAAAAAAACCCACAATACCACCCCCCATTCTATTGGCTGATCGGAACAGCCAATAGAATGCGAGCTCAATCTGATTGGCTGATTGGATCAGCCAATCGGATTGAACTTGAATCTGATTGGCTGATTGAATCAGCCAATCAGATTTTCTTACCTTAATTCCGATTGGCTGATAGAATCCTATCAGCCAATCGGAATTTGAGGGACGCCATCTTGGATGACGTCATTTAAAGGAAACTTCATTCGTAGTTCAGTCGTCAGGCCTGCTGGATGTTCCACGTCGGAGGTCGGAAGAAAGAAGATTGAAGATGCCGCTTGGAGGAAAACTTCGCCCCGATAGAGGACCTCTTCTTTGCCACTTGGATGAAGACATCGCCGGGATGGAAGACTTCTTCTTTGCCGCTTGGATGAAGACATCGCCCGGATGGAAGACTTCTTCTTTGCCGCTTGGATGAAGACATCGCCCGGATGGAAGACTTCTTCTTTGCTGCTTGGATGAAGACATCGCCCGGATTGGATGAAGAGTTCGGCCCGGCTGGGTTGAAGACGACTCAAGGTAGGGAGATCTTCTGGGGCTTAGTGTTAGGTTTTTTTAAGGGGGGTTTGGGTGGATTTAGAGTAGGGGTATGTGGGTGGTGGGTTGTAATGTTGGGGGGTGGTATTGTGTTTTTTTTTTTACAGGCACTTTAGGGGGATTAGATTAGGGGTTAATGTATTTAATATAGTTGGCGGCGGTGTAGGGGGATTAAATTAGGGGTTAATGTATTTAATATAGCTGGCGGCGGGGTAGGGGGATTAGATTAGGGGTTAATAATTTTAATATAGCTGGCGGCGGGGTAGGAGCTCACATTAGAGGGTAGGTAATGTAGGTGGCGGCAGTGTAAGGGGCTCACATTAGGGGGTAGATAATGTAGATGGCGGCAGGGTAGGGACTCACATTAGGGGGTTATACATTTAATGTAGGTGGCGGCGGGGTCCAGGAGCGGCGGTTTAGGGGTTAAATACTTTATTAGGGATTGCAGCGGGGGATCACGGTTGACAGGTAGATAGACATTGCGCATGCGTTAGGTGTTAGGTTTTATTTAGCAGTTTGCGGTTGACAGGTAGATAGACAATGAGCATGCGTTAGGTGTTAGGTTTTATTTTGCAGGTAGTTTAGGGAGTTACGGGGCTCTAATACACAGCGTAAGGCTTACTACGCCTGCAATTTGTGGCGAGGTGAAAATGGAGTAAGATTTCTCCATTTTCGCCACGTAAGTCCTTACGCTGTATATTGGATACCAAACTGCGCTGGTTTGGTATACCTGCCTATGGGCCAAAAAACTACGGCCGAAGGCAGAAATATACGAGCGTAACTTCTAGGTTACGTCGTATATGTGACACCAAACCAGCGCAAAATTTGGCGTTGTCGGCTTTTGCGGGCGACGCTGCATATAATGGTGTAATAAGGGCCTTTACAGGGTGGCGGATTTAATGTCCAATAACAAAATTCTATCATACACCCAGTTACAACATAGAATCGCACCCCTCAAACTTCATTGGTTCCTCTACTTACAATTAAAACATAGTACAGGGAGTGCAGAATTATTAAGCAAGTTGTATTTTTGAGGATTAATTTTATTATTGAACAACAACCATGTTCTCAATGAACCCAAAAAAACTCATTAATATCAAAGCTGAATATTTTTGGAAGTAGTTTTTAGTTTGTTTTTAGTTTTAGCTATTTTAGGGGGATATCTGTGTGTGCAGGTGACTATTACTGTGCATAATTATTAGGCAACTTAACAAAAAAACAAATATATACCCATTTCAATTATTTATTTTTACCAGTGAAACCAATATAACATCTCAACATTCACAAATATACATTTCTGACATTCAAAAACAAAACAAAAACAAATCAGTGACCAATATAGCCACCTTTCTTTGCAAGGACACTCAAAAGCCTGCCATCCCTGGATTCTGTCAGTGTTTTGATCTGTTCACCATCAACATTGCGTGCAGCAGCAACCACAGCCTCCCAGACACTGTTCAGAGAGGTGTACTGTTTTCCCTCCTTGTAAATCTCACATTTGATGATGGACCACAGGTTCTCAATGGGGTTCAAATCAGGTGAACAAGGAGGCCATGTCATTAGATTTTCTTCTTTTATACCCTTTCTTGCCAGCCACGCTGTGGAGTACTTGGACGCGTGTGATGGAGCATTGTCCTGCATGAAAATCATGTTTTTCTTGAAGGATGCAGACTTCAAGACTGCTTGAAGAAGGTGTCTTCCAGAAACTGGCAGTAGGACTGGGAGTTGAGCTTGACTCCATCCTCAACCCGAAAAGGCCCCACAAGCTCATCTTTGATGATACCAGCCCAAACCAGTACTCCACCTCCACCTTGCTGGCGTCTGAGTCGGACTGGAGCTCTCTGCCCTTTACCAATCCAGCCACGGGCCCATCCATCTGGCCCATCAAGACTCACTCTCATTTCATCAGTCCATAAAACCTTAGAAAAATCAGTCTTGAGATATTTCTTGGCCCAGTCTTGACGTTTCAGCTTGTGTATCTTGTTCAGTGGTGGTCGTCTTTCAGCCTTTCTTACCTTGGCCATGTCTCTGAGTATTGCACACCTTGTGCTTTTGGGCACTCCAGTGATGTTGCAGCTCTGAAATATGGCCAAACTGGTGGCAAGTGGCATCTTGGCAGCTGCACGCTTGACTTTTCTCAGTTCATGGGCAGTTATTTTGCGCCTTGGTTTTTCCACACGCTTCTTGCGACCCTGTTGACTATTTTGAATGAAACGCTTGATTGTTCGATGATCACGCTTCAGAAGCTTTGCAATTTTAAGAGTGCTGCATCCCTCTGCAAGATATCTCACTATTTTTGACTTTTCTGAGCCTGTCAAGTCCTTCTTTTGACCCATTTTGCCAAAGGAAAGGAAGTTGCCTAATAATTATGCACACCTGATATAGGGTGTTGATGTCATTAGACCACACCCCTTCTCATTACAGAGATGCACATCACCTAATATGCTTAATTGGTAGTAGGCTTTCGAGCTTGGAGTAAGACAACATGCATAAAGAGGATGATGTGGTCAAAATACTAATTTGCCTAATAATTCTGCACTCCCTGTATATCAAGGCTATATATTGCAATACAGTCAGCACATTTTAATGCCAAGACCCAGTTGATCACAAATTGGGAAGAAGACACAGGTGTTGAATTGGACAAACAAAAATGGGCCAATTTATTTAGTTTAGTAGACAATGGACTTCTAAGTGCAGATCTGAGGGAAAATGCCATTAAAATGGCATTTCGATGGTACCTAACCCCACTACAGACCTCCCATATGCACCCTAAAGGGAGTAGATATTGCTATAGAGGATGTAACGCACTAGGAACGTATTGCCACATGTGGTGGGAATGCAATAAGGTGAGGGGGATATGGAATTCCCTGTCTCTCTTAGTTCTCTTTTAGATGAAAATATTCAACTCACACAAACTCAGTCCCTGCTACATGAACATATCAATCGATTTAATACACCAATTAATACCTTTATTCAAATTCTATGTACCATCACAAGGACGTGCATAGCCAAAAACTGGAAAATAGGATCTCCTCCTTGGCCAGAAATACTCAATAAAATTAACACTACCTACACAATGTATGAATCCGCTTTTAGAATACTAGACAGTAAAGAATTGGTACACAACATTTGGTTCCATTGTGTCAAGGTATTTTAAATATTATTAAATAATATATAGAAGTATATTTATCTTTATTTAATAAATCTGTGGATGTGCACATGGTCTGTAAAACAAAGGATTATTTCTAAGAGATCTCCCACACTCATTGTTAAAGTTATGCTAAACAGACAGGTTCATTTCTCCCCCACTTCTTCAATTACACAGGAGATCTCACACACTCAATATGCTAAATTATGCAATTGTATAATTTAGCAAGGAACTTAAAATTAACACAGTTTCAGGAACCTCTGTATGATTGCCTGGGAACCAATGTTAAATGACAGCACTTTGATACAATGGAACATTTGGCCTGCCCAATTTAATACAGTCACTTAGAGGAATGTTGGGGGAAGTAATTTTGAAAGAGAACAGGATACAGGCCCATATATGGGTTTCCTCCAAGGGAAATGCCGATCCGTCTGAAGAAATGTGAGAGATGCAAACATTCTTCAAAGGAGCTGAAAATTGACAACTGCCTGTCAAGTGACTCAGGCTGTGTGGCTGATAACACCAGAATACACGTGACACAGACAATGTGTCTGGGGTTAGAATAACATAGAGAAAGCACATGATTTGAAAACAACTGTAGTTACATTTCAGCATTATAAGAAAATATATATTTTTTTAATGGATATGTGACGGTCTTTTATATGATAATAAATATAAACGCATTGTATTAATAGATAATTGCTGCATGGGATATTCATATAGGAAATAAATTCAAAATTAGTATAGATTAAATAGCCATTTTAATAATCCCATATTTGAAGTGCATATATATAACATGAATCTTCTATTTTTCAGATGGATCGTAGAGAAGACAATGCAGACAAAACTATTGGAAATATAAAAATAAGCTGTTATTTGTATAGAAATGCCAGGATACTGATAAAATTATAATGCATTTTAAGCTAAGAATTAGCAGTGTTAAATTGCTTTAATATAATACAATGTTAATAATATAAAACATGACGTTTCATATCAAAACGATCAGGAAATTAATCTGATGCTGCTTCACCTATAATTAATATTGGGAGAGATTAATACAAGACATTATGGCAGTTATTACATAATTTAAAGAAATATTTCACTGGCTAAAAATGTTGGTTAAATGAATTTGTATGTCATGCTGCATTGTTTCTGTGCTGTCTGTTTGTAATGCTGCCACCTGGTGTTATGTTGCGAGAACTACAGCCAGAAGGTTCTTTCTGGCTGTTAAAAATGAAATTTCCAAGGGCCAATCCGATTAGACTTCCCAGGTAACCAATGGGAAGGTCAGCTCCCGTAGTTCTACCCACATGATGTCATAAATGATTGAAAACATATATAAGTAAGCAAGAGAGAGATGGAAAAAAAAGGCTGTTTTAACTCTGGATGATATCTGCTGCTGGGCATTTTGAAACCAATCTAAACAAGCTGACTACCTCCTTCTCATTGATTGCAAAAATTACTTATCTGTCTTCTGAGATGACCTAAAGACCACTACAAATTGGTTCAAAATTGGTGAAGTATATTGTATTTTAAATTGGTAGTCATAAGCCTAGGTATTGTTTAAATCTGTATCTGATTTGCTAAGTAAATCATCTGTGCAAGTTCTGATATTGTAAGTTAATTCTGTATTAGGATAAATTGCAGTTAAATAGCAGAATATATATATTACCCTATTGCCTAAGAGCATAGCTTAGAATTGTATTGCTTGGATGTTAAAAGATTTGTAAATAAGGTGGGTTTTTAAGATAAGCGTGTATGAATTTTGCAGAGCATATTTAAATAGTTTTCAAACGCATATAATATTATTTCATTTCCTTTTATTGCAAATATATTTCAATATGTTCATGGATATTAACTAAATAAAAGAATTCAGATATTTATATTAATTGTATGATCTAGTAGATGCATGGTTGATTAGGGTTTCTATTTTTTTGTATTGTGTTTATAACCCTGCCATAAACTGATATATTATTTGGATAGCACTAAGATTTTCATAAATATACTGACATAATAATTGGAGGCACTGCTGAGATTTAATAATATTCATCATATTTGATATAATATATTTGTAGTAAATAGAAATATTATAAAAGAGAGAAAAAGTTTCATATTTCGATATTAATATTTTGAAGATATAATTTTTTAAAAGTTGAAATATTGATTTTCATATTTCGAGATTGATATTAATATTTTGAAATATTATTAAAGATTAATTTTGAAAAATTAATAAAAATATTAATTTTTCATATTTCAAAATTAATCAAAAATATTAATTTTTCATATTTTCAAAATTAATCAAAATTATTAATTTTTCATATTTCGGAATATTAATTTTTCATATTTCAAAATTAATAATATTTTTTCTTGAAATATAATTTTTTTTTCTTCTCTCTTTTTATTGGCAAAAATTGTATTAGCGTTTTAGTTTAACTAAGTACTAAACCAATATAATAATGTCTGTAGCCAGAAGTGACTCATTTAATTCTATACATAGCAATGAAATTGGTCCCATTACAATACCTATTACTAAAGGTCAGGTCCTTAAGAAAGATATCTTAAGTTACCTTAAAGGGAAGTTTAATATTGCGGGTGAATTAAATGATTTTATGGATATGCTTGAAACTAGGGCTAAAAATATTACTGTTAATAATAATATGTGGAATGAAGAGAATGAATTCTTCCAGGAATTATTAATGATTAATCAATGCAAAGCTCCCAAAAAGCGAGAAGAACTAATACTAAAATCTTGGCCCCTCTTAATATGCATTATTGACGAAATGTCATTTTGTGTCACAGACAAACGATTGCAAATACAGGAGCTAGAAAATAGTATTCGTTCCTCGTGCAGACGCGAAGAGGGTTTAAAAATAGCCAAAAATAAAATGGATGAATTTGCCCAAAACCTAACCGCCTTAGATAAGCATAATACAGACTTAATCGCGCAGATACAAGATTTAAATAAACAGCTTGCGCAAAGCCAGAGAGAATTAAGCGATTTAAAAAGGTCATATCACCATAATGAAAATCCCTATATTAACAGTGAGAATAATGCAGATAATGCTAACTCCTTTAGCGAACGCGTCAGGGACGAGGTACAAAAACATATGGAACAGTATAGACAAATGACCCCTAATGGGTCAGAAGTAGATTTCCCAAATAGGCAGTCACCTCATGATGCAAATCCAGAGGACTGCTGTAGCGCAGCTGGCGCGGGGGAGGGAAACTCTAACAGAGACTCCCAAAATAATTCTAATAAAGTATATGATTCCCATAAAATAATCACCTTCGTACAATGCGCAGTACCTATATTCTCCAATAAGGGAACAGCATCTGTGATCGACCATTTAGAGGCTTTTGAAAATGCGTTAGCTATAATGAATGTTACAAGTGAGAAATTGAAAATTGAATTTCTGCCCTGGGTATTTGACAGTAAGCATAACAAATTCTTTGCTTCACTAAAGGATATGAATATTCATTCCTGGAATGGGGTAAAACGACAATGCAGAAAAGAATTCGGGCAATATCGCACTAAAACTGCTGCGAAAATAGCGGTATATGGTTTAAAGTGTTGTGCGAATCAGAGTCCAATCGAATTCCTTTCTGTATTGAAAAATGCGTACAGTATGGCTGAAGATAATCCCAAATTTGATGGCTCAGAATTTGTAAATTTATTTTTTGAAGCACTGCCTATACCCATCAAAATCAACTTAGCTAGAGATTTTGATGAGGACTGCTCATTGGAATGGCTGATCAAAGAGAGTACCAAGTTATACTCTATTCAGCAGTCCAGTGAGCAGGGGGTTAAAAAGGAGTCAAAACCCAAAATTGTGGCAGAAACTAGGGTGTCACCTAGCCCCCTCAATTTGGAGTCTAAAAAGAGAACTTATGCAGAGGTGGCCAGTCAAAACAGGCCATCTCCACAGAGGTTTAATTCTGCCCCTCCCCCTACACAGGTTGAGGCGCAGGGAGACTATAACCAAAGTGGGGGACATAATCAGGTGAATAATTACTCACAAAGAGAATACTCACCAAATAATTGGTATCCGCGCAAGGGTAGATACAATAGACGGCGAAGATATTCTCAGGGTAACCAGACACCCCAGGTATATAATGCTCCCCAAAGTACTAATGCTGAACAAGCTGAACCCCAGGGGCAACCACGCCAGAATAGAAATAGCGGCCCTGATTCTGAGGGAACCCAATGGTCCAGGAATCATTACAATGGGGCACCAGGAGATAGGCCCAGGGGTAGAGGTAACTTGTACAATCAGGTAGATATGCTGTTTACCCAGTTAAATCAGTTGAGTGAACAAATCGCTAATATGAGTCAAAAATCTACGGATCAGCAACCGAACAATACTTTTTTAGGGGTACAGCCAGTGGTCAGCAGTGGACCACAGGCACAGTCATAAATACTGCAGTATCACCTGAAGGGGAGGGGAGAGATATACAAAATGTAATAATAAATATCAATGATACTAATCATGTTATCTCCCCACAGACTGGAAACGGACAAATTAGCTGTGACGATGAGCGACCTCATCCTGGAAAAACTAACAAACCTCTTCCCTTGCAGCTCTCTCCTAACCTTATCTCCACAGATGCAGTACAAAAGAATCCAACCGACCCTGTCATAGAGGAAACAGGTAGGTATGAAGGTTCCTCTGCATCGAATGACACGGCAAATTTAGGTAACACGTGGTGAAGCCCACAAATGTATGCTAACGCCAACTTTATGTGTGAAATGGTAGAAACTGCAAGAAGATATTATGTATTAGTTGAGCTGCAAGATTCAGTCTCCAACCCTATCAGGGGATTAATTGACACTGGGTCACAGGCAACTATCTTATCCCACAGGTACTACACACAGCTAAATGAGCTAACACCCCACAACCTAAAATAAAAGAATTTGACGGTTCTCTAATAGGTGTTGGGGGTGACTCCCTAAAAGTCTACGGTACTGCCTGGTTAAAATTTAAATTGGGGAACAGGGTCATAAGGCACCCTGTCATTATAGTGGATCTGCCAACTGATCGTTTAATTATTGGTAGTGATCTCCTGAAGCGATTAAGCACCATAATTGATTGCATAAATAATGTAATTTGGTCACAAGTTAAACGACCTATCAATTATGAAAAATCTGATATATCTTGCACCGACATAGCTGTCACGTGGTGGAAGAGAAACCAGATGCTGTGGGGATTCATTTCAGGAATGACTCTGTACCTGAAATCACTATTCTACAAATAGATGATGAGACTCCTTTTAGTGGTTCTGATGGTAATACTTTTAAAATTTCGCCTGGAAAGATAGCGAATATTTCCCTAGATGGCGATGTATTAACCATATCACTCCACAAGGGGGATCATAAAATCCCTAAGGGGGGAAGCCATGCTCAATACCTCACAGGGATTGAGAGAGTTAAAGAGGATCTATTTATCCCTAAACAAGTGCATGACCTTGGTAAAACCAAGTATGCTAAAATAAACTTAAAACAGGAAGCTAGCTATATAAGCGAAGGTTTATTAGCGCAAATAGCTGAACCTAAAGTGATTAAATATCTTTCTCCCCAAGACCACTGTGTCAACGGCCTGGATGACAGGTCTGAAAGCTATAACATCACAGCTAAGTGCTTATTATCTATCTCTATTGGTAATAAGTCAATGAAGCACCTGTTTTTAGTCTTAAATACTCCCCATAATCAAATATACATTGGCAATGATATCTTACATAGATATGCCATACAAATAGATTTAATTAACTCTTGCCTCTGGAGCAGGTTAAAGGGGGACCCTGAAGTATTTCAGGATGAAAATGCAGCCCTGAAATCAAACCAGCAATTGCCATATGCTGTGAATATGCAGGTATCTAGCAATGTTATAATTCCTGCTGGGGCTGATAAATTTCTTTTACCCTTACAGGTAAAGAGAGGTCAGAAATTAAAAACTTCTGAAACACTGATTTGCCTCTCCCATAGAATACAAAATCTGGGTGTCACAGTGACTTACACTCCTATGGTGAATATTGGAACTGTTCCAATACATATTGTTGTGCATAACATGACCCCACAGGATATAACATTATCCAAGGGAACTACCATAGGATATGCACTGGAATCAAGTTATTACACTTTTGGATTCCAAAATAATGTAATTGGGCTAATACCTGAAGGATACTTAACTGAAGAACAATTAATAGAACAATCTTTTGCATCTATGCCAGAGGGTCTATTTAATATTCAGTCTATTTATCCCTTCAGCTCAGAGGAAGGCATCTGTAAAATTGAAGAAGCCTCTCTAGTGTTTGATCAGCCAATCAAACAGCAAGATTACCCCAATACCCAGAGTCATGGGAGCAATGTAAATTATAATCAAGGGGATCTCAACTCTAGGCTGGAAGAAGCCTATGAAATAGGACAGCCTGAAATCTTTCCAGGATTTCAGCAAATAGTCGAAGAGCAAATATCCTTAGCTAATGGCTGTTCCAGCGATGACGAACGCCAACAGCTGCGAGAACTCCTAATGGAATACAAGGATATTTTCGCTAAAGATTCTTATGACTGTGGTTCTACAGACTTGCACATTGCAAGAATACAAACAGATCCCGATGCGCCACCTGTATTTGTCAAACAATACAGACTTCCCTTAGCCTCATATAATTCTCTTGCAGAGATCATAAGGAATTTGGAAGAAAGAGGTATTATCAGACAGGTGCACAGCTCTTATAATAATCCTATTCTAGGTGTCCTTAAGCCCAATGGACAATGGCGTTTGTGTGCTGACTTAAGACAGCTAAACAAACGAGTATACATGTCTGGCTGGCCTGTACCATACATTGACCAGTGCCTAGCACAAATGCAGGGATCCAAAATATTCACTGCCATTGATTGTGCACAGGGATATTGGACCATAAAGGTACATGAAGAGGACCAATATAAGCTGGCATTCTCTTTCCAAAAGGTCCAATATGCATTTCAAAGACTTCCTTTTGGATACATAAATTCTGGACATGAATTTGCTGTATTCATGCATAAGGCTATGCCTGATGCACTGGAAAGGGGGACCTTATCTTATGTTGATGATGTTTTAATCAAAAGCACAGACTTTGAAAAACACATCGCAGAGCTTAAACACGTCCTCAGCCAACTTAAATGGGCAGGTGTCAAATTATCCCTACAAAAAGCTCAATGGTGCTGCACTCGTGTAAACTTCTTGGGACATGAAGTTACCTCTAAAGGATTAAATCCCCAAAAGAAAAAGGTGGAAGCTATAGTGAATTCTAAAAACCCAACTAACTTAAAGGAATCGAGATCATTCCTGGGTATGACAAATTATTCTCGCAAATTCATTGATAATTATGCAGAATTAGCTAAACCACTACTACTTCTTCTAAAGAAGGATGTGAAATGGCACTGGAGTGAGTCTCAAGATACAGCCATCAGAGAGCTGAAGAGAAAACTCACTCAAGCACCTTGCTTAGCGTACCCTGAAGGTGGTAAACTTTTCTTCTTAGAGACAGGTTACACAGATATAAGCATGAGTGCTGTTTTATACCAAAAGCATGATAATTTGAACAAAGCCATTGCTTATGCGAGCAAAAATCTATCCCCAGAAGAAATAAAATTTAGCGATTGCGAAAAGCCCTCTTATCTACTGTATGGGCTCTACAAAATTTCCGCAGCTATATACAGGGCGAGAAAATAATTGTAGAAACGGCCCACTAACCTTTGCTATATTTGCAAAGTGAGAGAATAAGAGATGGGAATTTGTCTAATAGCCGCATAACAGCGTGGACTCTTTCCTTACAAGGCTGGCCACTAGAAATTAGCTACAAGCAGAATAAAAAGAATCCAGTCGCACAAGGGCTTGCTGAGCTCCACGACTGTACTGCTAGAGATCCTGGGGAAGAATTATCAGAAGATGATTTTCTGGAGGAACAATTGCTTTCCCCATATAAAATATACAATGAGGACCATTGTCAAACACTACCTTGGGTGTATGTTGATGGTTGTTCTTACCATGCCACTATTGATAATGAGCGCAGATTAGTCGCTGGCATTGGTATAACTGGGGCAAATGGATTCCCAAATATATCTATAGGTTTCAACATTGGACCAAGATCCAGTCAGGTTGCACAACTAACTGCTGTTTTCAAAACCATTGAAATGGCTATTGAACATGGTATTCATGAATTTGTGATCATAACTGACTCAAATTATGTGCGTGACAGTTTTGTTGAATACCTGCCAACTTGGAAAAGAAATGGCATGCAGAAAAGCAATAACAAACCAGTCAAGCATGGCAAGTTGTTCTGCGAGATTGATAATCTGGTGGTATCAAATGATTTAACCATACACTGGAAAAAGACCAAGGGTCATTCCAGAGTTCTAGGTCCTGATAAGGAAGGCAATGACCTTGCGGATTCGTTAGCCAAACAAGGAGCCATAACTGGAGAACTCCTTAATATTGACCACTTAATGGGTGCAATTCAGGTAGAAGCCATTACCAGAAACCAGGCAAAACAACAGAGTGAGCCTAACTTGGTACAATGGAGTCCGGATTCTCCTAGTGAGGACCTGATCACTAGTCAAAAAGAAGACCCCATTGTAGGCATCTTCTATAAACACATAGAAGATCCTGAAAACAACCCCATCTCAAAAGATGATTGTATTGGCAAAGAAGATCTGAGAATCTTAATAAAATCTAAATCACAATTCAAATTACAGGATGGTTTGTTAATTAGAACCTCCAAAACTGGCATCCAGCAGTGGGTAGTACCCACCAAGTTCCGAGGTCTAATGCTTCAACATGCCCATGATGCTCCCACATCTGGTCATTGTGGTGCCAAACTCACGTATGAAATATTACGTGATTACGCTTTTTGGCCACACATGTTGAAAGATGTTCAAACCTACTGTCAAGGGTGTTTAATCTGCCCAAAGTTCCAACCCACTGCACCAACGCATAGAGCGCCATTGCAGAAAAGGGGGATGGTAATGCCATGGTCAGATATACAAATTGATTTTATTGGTCCAGTAACAAGATCATCAAGAGGTAACAAATACATGTTAACCGTGACATGCCTGTTCACTAAATGGGTAGAGTGCATTAGTGCACCTAACAATAGTGCTGAAACATGTGCAGCATTGCTCATCAACCATGTATTTTCCAGATTTGGTTTGCCCCAAAGAATCGAATCAGATCGGGGGACCCACTTCACTAGCGAAGTGATGACCAAAATGTGGAAAATACTAGGGGTTAAAAGAAAGCTCCATATTGCTTATAGAGCTGCCTCAAGTGGTGGTGCAGAGCGTTACAACCAGTCCATTGTTAAAATCCTCAAAAAGTTTGTGAGTGAAACAGGTAAAGACTGGGATGTAAAACTACCTCTAGTTTTAATGGCATTAAGAGCAACTCCAAGTAATGCTACCAAGATGTCACCTTTTGAACTGATGACTGGTAGAAGAATGGTTCTACCCCAGCATCTGCTATACCGTACATCAGACCAAAACTTGATAAACGCTGCCAATACACATCAATATGTGGAAAACCTAAGCAAACACCTGCAATATGCCTTTGCATTTGCTCAAAGGAATTTAGAAAGAGCCGCAACTGCCACTAAAACCTATTATGATCTCAAAACATCCAAAACGGAATATGAAATAAATGATAAAGTTTATCTTTATAACTTTGGAAGAGATCAGGTTAAGGAGAAGAAATTTCTTCCCTCATGGAAAGGTCCTTTCGTCATTACTGACAAAATATCTCCAGTGGCCTATAAAATACGGATCCCCAAAAATGAAAGTTTCATAGATAAATGGGTCCATATAAATCAATTGCGAGCGTGTCATCCAAGATCCCAACTACAAGTCATAGAGGGAGAATGAAGTGTCATATCCCGAAATGAACTAAAGACATACTGTAGTTCAAAGATGCCTAGCTGATAAACATGAAGACTCAAAATCGACAGACTATCTACATAGAAGACTGTCCATGATGTGTACGGTCAACATCCTCACCAAATACCACTAACTTTGATCCAATTCAAATACATGTGTCCTACCTATTTTTGAATTGGAAAGGGGGATTTATGTCAAGGTATTTTAAATATTATTAAATAATATATAGAAGTATATTTATCTTTATTTAATAAATCTGTGGATGTGCACATGGTCTGTAAAACAAAGGATTATTTCTAAGAGATCTCCCACACTCATTGTTAAAGTTATGCTAAACAGACAGGTTCAGTTCTCCCCCACTTCTTCAATTACACAGGAGATCTCACACACTCAATATGCTAAATTATGCAATTGTATAATTTAGCAAGGAACTTAAAATTAACACAGTTTCAGGAACCTTTGTATGATTGCCTGGGAACCAATGTTAAATGACAGCACTTTAATACAATGGAACATTTGGCCTGCCCAATTTAATACAGTCACTTAGAGGAATGTTGGGGGAAGTAATTTTGAAAGAGAACAGGATACAGGCCCATATATGGGTTTCCTCCAAGGGAAATGCCGATCCGTCTGAAGAAATGTGAGAGATGCAAACATTCTTCAAAGGAGCTGAAAATTGACAACTGCCTGTCAAGTGACTCAGGCTGTGTGGCTGATAACACCAGAATACATGTGACACAGACAATGTGTCTGGGGTTAGAATAACATAGAGAAAGCACATGATTTGAAAACAACTGTAGTTACATTTCAGCATTATAAGAAAATATATATATTTTTAATGGATTGTATTAATAGATAATTGCTGCATGGGATATTCATATAGGAAATAAATTCAAAATTAGTATAGAATAAATAGCCATTTTAATAATCCCATATTTGAAGTGCATATATATAACATGAATCTTCTATTTTTCAGATGGATCGTAGAGAAGACAATGCAGACAAAACTATTGGAAATATAAAAATAAGCTGTTATTTGTATAGAAATGCCAGGATACTGATAAAATTATAATGCATTTTAAGCTAATAATTAGCAGTGTTAAATTGCTTTAATATAATACAATGTTAATAATATAAAACATGACGTTTCATATCAAAACGATCAGGAAATTAATCTGATGCCGCTTCACCTATAATTAATATTGGGAGAGATTAATACAAGAAATTATGGCAGTTATTACATAATTTAAAGAAATATTTCACTGGCTAAAAATGTTGGTTAAATGAATTTGTATGTATTGTCATGCTGCATTGTTTCTGTGCTGTCTGTTTGTAATGCTGCCACCTGGTATTATGTTGCGAGAACTACAGCCAGAAGGTTCTTTCTGGCTGTTAAAAATGAAATTTCCAAGGGCCAATCCGATTAGACTTCCCAGGTAACCAATGGGAAGGTCAGCTCCCGTAGTGCCACCCACATGATGTCATCAATGATTGAAAACATATATAAGTAAGCAAGAGAGAGATGGAAAAAAAAAAGGCTGTTTTAACTTTGGATGATATCTGCTGCTGGGCATTTTGAAACCAATCTAAACAAGCTGACTACCTCCTTCTCATTGATTGCAAAAATTACTTATCTGTCTTCTGAGATGACCTAAAGACCGCTACGAATTGGTTCAAAATTGGTGAAGTATATTGTATTTTAAATTGGAAGTCATAAGCCTAGGTATTGTTTAAATCTGTATCTGATTTGCTAAGTAAATCATCTGTGCAAGTTCTGATATTGTAAGTTAATTCTGTATTAGGATAAATTGCAGTTAAATAGCAGAATATATATATTACCCTATTGCCTAAGAGCACAGCTTAGAATTGTATTGCTTGGATGTTAAAAGATTTGTAAATAAGGTGGGTTTTTAAGATAAGCGTGTATGAATTTTGCAGAGCATATTTAAATAGTTTTCAAACGCATATAATATTATTTAATTTCCTTTTATTGCAAATATATTTCAATATGTTCATGGATATTAACTAAATAAAAGAATTCAGATATTTATATTAATTGTATGATCTAGTAGATGCATGGTTGATTAGGGTTTCTATTTTTTTGTATTGTGTTTATAACCCTGCCATAAACTGATATATTATTTGGATAGCACTACTAAGATTTTCATAAATATACTGACAATTGGATATTAAAGGGTAATACCACTAACCCACTTGTTCTAGTATAAGCAACCTCCACTATAAGATAGTGTTCTACTTACCAATATCTCAACTTATGAATCTAGATAACCGTCAGACAAATTTTCTATCACACGAATGGCAGATGTTACCAATTTGACTCAGTGACTTTGCTTTCTTATGTTTACTTTGTACTAAGTTTTATGTTACTGCTTTTTTTTTTCTTTGTTCCCTTTTTTCATGTCAACTCGTATTGATTTCATTGTATATGTTCAAAACAATGTTGATCTCCTTTGAAGCTATGTTCTAGAAGATGCCGTAGCTGTTTTGATGTTCTTTGGCAGCTCTTTGTAATCTCGTTAGAATCAGAGACTTTCTAGAGACACTTTATATTCCTTGAGGAAATGTACAAAGACTGTAATTTTGACTCTCCCTTGAGATGGGCCTTTCTCCGATTCCTAGACACATGTGTAAAAGAGAATGGTAAAATACGATTTGACTCATTGTTTGTATGTAAAATTGTTTTTGAATAAAAATGTTTCTTAATAAAGAGATTTAAACATAAAATACCAAATATGCTCTGTAAATTACCAGCTGCAATCTAACTGTAGCAACAATGAATGCATTTGCTTTAAAATAAATTATAGTCACTGTCATACATTACAACATAACCAAATGAGTGTTCAGCTTCCAGAATTTCTTGTGGGTCATATAAGGATTTAGTCCACTATTGCAAGGATACAGGCCTCAAAATTGTTATCTTTCTATTCTCAAGAAAGTGTCACAAAATGTCAGAGAAGATACTTGGCACAAAATCTGTGTTTCTTTCATGTAATTGGCAAGAGTCCATGAGCTAGTGATGTATGGGATATACAATCCTACCAGGAGGGGCAAAGTTTCCCAAACCTCAAAATGCCTATAAATACACCCCTCACCACACCCAAAATTCAGTTTTACAAACTTTGCCTCCTATGGAGGTGGTGAAGTAAGTTTGTGCTAAGATTTCTACATTGATATGCTCTTCTCAGCATTTTGAAGCCCGATTCCTCTCAGAGTACAGTGAATGTCAGAGGGTTGTGAAGGGAGTATCACCTATTGAATGCAATGGTTTTCTTCGCGGGAGATCTATTTCATAGGTTCTCTGTTATCGGTCGTAGAGATTCATCTCCTACCTCCTTTGTTCAGATCGACTATCTACTCTCATATTTCATTACCTCTACTGATAACTGTTTCAGTACTGGTTTGGCTATCTGCTATATGTGGATGGGTGTCTTTCGGTAAGTATGTTTTCATTACTTAAGACACTCTCAGCTATGGTTTGGCACTTTATGCATTAATATAAAGTTCTAAATATATGTATTGTACTTATATTTGCCATGATTCAGGTTTATGTATATTTCCTTTTGCAGACTATCAGTTTCATATTTGGGAGAAAAACATGTTTAGGAAAATATTTTTCTTACCTGGGGTATAGTCTTTTTTCAATTGACTGCTTTTTCATTAAATTTCACGGGCAAAATTGGGCTTGCGAGGGCGCAAAATGCCAAAGTTTATTCTTGGCGCGAGAATTTTTTTGTGTGTGAAGGTACGTCCAATGACGCAAATTCATCATTTCTAGCGTCTTAGTTGACGCTGAGTTCCTTACACAAGGTTGCGTCTACAATGACGCGAGTGTGTCATTTCCGGATGTTGTTAGCACCAAAAAATCTTCAGTTTGCGTTGTGCGTCATACTTGGCGCCAAATAATTTCATTATTTTATACCCCATTCCTATATGCCTCTTGCCTTTTTTCTATATCAGAGGTATATGTTGTTTGCATTTTTTTCCCATTCCTGAAACTGCTATATAAGGAAATTGATAATTTTGCTTTATATGTTGTTTTTTTTCTTACATTTGCAAGATGTCTCAATCTGAACCACTGTTAGAACCCTGCTGCCTGATAACAGTTCTACCAAAGCTAAGTGCATTTGTTGTAAATTTGTGGAGATTATATCTCCAGCTGTGGTATGTGATAGTTGTCATGATAAGCTTTTACATGCAAAGAATGTGTCCATCAGTAATAGTACAATGCCTGTTGTTCCTTCAACATCTAATGTACATGATATACCTGTGAATATAAAAGATTTTATTGCTGATGCAATGCAGAAGGCTGTCTGCCATCCCGCCTTCTAATACACATAAAAGGTATTTTAAAACTTCTCATAAAGTTGATGAAATTTCAAATGACCGACAACATACTGAATTATCCTCCTCTGATGAGGATCTATCTGATTCAGAAGATCCTCCGATATTGACACTGACAAATCTACTTATTTATTTAAAATGGAGTATATTTGTTCCTTGTTAACCTTTTAATGCCGTTATGGCGTTCTATTCCGTCATAATTACACTGGGCTTTAAAGCCGTTATGATGGAATAGAACGTCATAGCTAACGGCTGTCCTGAAGCCTTCTGTGCTTTCAAGATTTGATCGCAGTCTGGAGGGAGTTCCTAGGGTTGTAGGGACGCCCCCCAGACGCGATCCAATAATTGAAATCTCGTGATCGTGTGCACGATTGCGTGGTTTCAATTTGTCTACATCGGAACAGTTGTTCCGATGTAGGCACTTTAGCCCTATCACGAAAGGGTTAAAAGATGTGTTGATTACATTGGATATTGAGGAAACTAGTCCTCTTGATATTAAAACTAGTAAACATTTAAATTCTGTTTATAAACCTCCTGTGGTTACTTCAGAGGTTTTTCCAGTTCCTGATGCTATTTCTGATATGATTTCTAAGGAATGGAATAGGCCTGGTACTTCTTTTATTCCTTCTTCAAGGTTTAAAAAATTGTATCCTTTGCAAGCAGCTAGATTGGAGTTTTGGGAAAAGATCCCCAGAGTTGATGGGGCTATTTCTACTCTTGCTAAACGTACTACTATTCCTATGGAAGATAGTACTTCTTTTAAAGATCCTTTAGATAGGAAACTTGAATCCTATCTAAGGAAAGCTTATTTATATTCTGGCCATCTTCTCAGGCCTGCAATTTCTATGGCTGATGTTGTGGCTGCATCAACTTTTTGGTTGGAAAGTTTAGCGCAATAGGAAATGGATCCTGTCTAGCATTGTTCGCTTGCTTCAACATGCTAATCATTTTATCTGTGATGCCATTTTTTATATCATCAAAATTGATGTTAAATCTATGTCTAGCTATTTTAGCTAGAAGAGCTTTGTGGCTCAAATATTGGAATGCTGACATGGTATCTAAGTCTAGATTACTATCTCTTTCTTTCCAAGGTAATAAGTTATTTGGTTCTCAGTTGGATTCGATTATTTCAACTGTCACTGGGGGGAAGGGAGTTTTTTTGCCTCAGGATAAAAGACCTAAGGGTAAATCTAAAGCTTCTATAACCATTTTCGTTCCTTTTGACAAAGAAAGGAACAGAAACCTAATCCTTCCCCCAAAGAATCTGGTTCCAATTGGATACCTTCTTCAAGTTGGAGTAAATCCAAGCGTGTAAGAAACCAAAGCCAGCACCCAAGTCTGCATGAAGGTGCGGCCCTCATTCCAGCTCAGCTGGTAGGGGGCAGATTAAGATTCTTCCAAAACATTTGAGCAGATTCTGTCCAAAATCAATGGATTCAGAGTATTGTCTCTCAAGGGTACCGAATAGGTTTCAGAGTAAGACCACTTGTGAGAAGATTTTGTCTCTCACGCATCCCAACAAATCCAGTAAAGGCTCAGGCTTTTCTGAAGTGTGTTTCAGACCTGGAGGTTTCAGTGGTAATCGTGCCAGGTCCGTTTCAGGAACAGGGTCTGGGGTTTTATTCAAATCTATTCATTGTCCCAAAGAAATAAAATTCATTCAGGCCAGTTCTGGATCTGAAAATTTTGAATCGTTATGTAAGAGTGCCAACTTTCAAAATGGTGACTATAAGGACTATTCTGCCTTTTGTTCAGCAAGGGCATTATATGTACACAACAGGATGCATATCTTCATATTCCGATTCATCCAGACCACTATCATTTTCTGAGATTCTCTTTTTCTAGACAAGCATTACCAATTTGTCGCTCTTCCATTTGGCCTAGCGACAGCTCCAAGAATCTTTTCAAAGGTTCTTGGTGCCCTACTCTCTGTAATCAGAGAACGGGGTATTGCAGTGTTTCCTTATTTGGACGATATCTTGGTACTAGCTCAGTCTTTACATTCTGCAGAATCTCACATGAATCAACTAGTGTTGTTTATTCAAAGACATGGTTGGAGGATCAATTTACCAAAAAGTTATTTTATTCCTCAGACAAGGGTCACCTTTTTAGGTTTCCAGATAGATTCAGTGTCCATGACTCTGTCTCTAACAGACAAGAGACGATTAAAATTAGTTTCAGCTTGTCGGAACCTTCAGTCTCAATCATTCCCTTCAGTAGCTATGTGCATGGAAGTTTTAGGTCTCATGACTGCAGCATCGGACGCAATACCCTTTGCTCGCTTTCATATGAGACCTCTCCATCTTTGTATGCTGAACCAATGGTGCAGGGATTATACAAATATATCACAATTAATATCCTTAAATCCCAATGTTCGACTCTCTCTGACTTGGTGGTTAGATCACCATCGTATAGTTCAAGGGGGCTCTTTTGTTTGTCCAACCTGGACTGTGATCACAACAGATGCAAGTCTTTCAGGTTGGGGAGCTGTCTCGGGATCTCTGACAGCACAAAGGGTTTGGAAATCTCAAGAGACGAGGTTACCAATCAATATTTTAGAACTCTGTGCTATTTTCAGGGCTCTTCAGATTTGGCCTCTGTTGAAGAGAGAACCGTTAATTTGTTTTCAGACAGACAATATCACAACTGTGGCATATGTCAATCATCAGGGTGGGTCTCACAGTCCCCAAGCTATGAAAGAAGTATCTCGGATACTTGCTTGGGCGGAATCCAGCTCCTGTCTAATTTCTGCAGTTCATATCCCAGGTATAGACAATTGGGAAGCGGATTACCTCAGCCGTCAGACTTTGCATCCTGGGGAGTGGTCGCTCCATCCAGATGTGTTTTCTCCGATTGTTCATAGGTGGGGTCTTCCAGAAATAGATCTGATGGCTTCCCATCTAAACAAGAAACTACCCAGGTACCTGTCCAGGTCCAGGGATCCTCAGGCGGAAGCGGTGGATACGTTAGCAGTTCCTTGGTGTTACCAACCTGCTTATATCTTTCCTCCTCTATTTCTTCTTCCAAGAGTGATTTCCAAGATCATCATGAAACAATCGTTTGTGTTGCTGGTAGCTCCAGCATGGCCTCACAGGTTTTGGTATGCAGATCTTGTTCGGATGTCCAGTTGCCAACCTTGGCCACTTCCATTAAGACCAGACCTTCTGTCTCAAGGTCCGTTTTTCCATCAGGATCTAAAATCATTAAATTTGAAGGTATGGAAATTAAACGCCTAGTGCTTAGTCATAGAGGTTTCTCTGACTCAGTGATTAATACTATGTTACAGGCACGTAAATCTGTTTCTAGGAAGATTTATTATCGAGTTTGGAAGACATATTTCATGGTGTTCTTCTCACAAATTCTCCTGGCATTCTTTTAGAATTCCTAGAATTTTACAGATTCTTCAGGAGGTTTGGATAAGGGTTTGTCTGCAAGTTCCTTGAAGGGACAAATCTCTGCTCTTTTTGTTTTATTTCACAGAAAAATTGTTAAGCTTCCTGATATTTACTGTCTTGTACAGGCTTTGGTCCGTATCAAGCCTGTCATTAAATCAATCTCTCCTCCTTGGAGTCTTAATTTGGTTTTGAAGGCTTTACAGGCTCTTCCGTTTGAGCCTATGCATTCTTTGGACATTAAACTACTTTCTTGGAAAGTGTTGTTCCTTTGGGCCATCTCTTCTGCTAGAAGAGTTTCTGAACTATCTGCTCTTTCTTGTGAATCTCCTTTTCTGATTTTCCATCAGGATAAGGCAGTTTTGCGGACTTTATTTAAATTTCTACCTAAGGTTGTGAATTCTAACAACATTAATAGAGAAATTGTTGTCCCTTCTTTGTATCCTAATCCTAAGAATTATTTGGAGAGATCCTTACATTCTTTGGATGTGGTAAGAGATTTAAAATATTATGTTGAAGCTACTAAATATTTCAGGAAGACTTCTAGTCTATTTGTTATCTTTTCTGGTTCTAGGAAAGGTCAGAAGGCTTCTGCCATTTCCTTGGCATCTTGGTTAAAGCTTTTGATTCATCAGGCTTATTTGGAGTCGGGTCAGGCCCGCCTCAGAGAATTACAGCTCATTCTACTAGATCAGTCTCCACTTCGTGGGCTTTTAAGAATGAAGCTTCAGTTGATCAGATTTGCAAAGCAGCAACTTGGTCTTCTTTGCATACATTTACTAAATTCTACCGTTTTTATGTATTTGCTTCTTCGGAAGCAGTTTTTGGTATAAAAGTTTTTCAGGCAGCTGTTTCAGTTTGATTCCTCTGCTTATGTTTAAGTTTTTTCTTTTTTAATTATGAGAATAAACTTATATTTTGGGTTGTGGGTTAATTTTTTTCAGCGGAAAATGGCTGTTATTATTTTATCCCTCCCTCTCTAGTGACTCTTCTGTGGAGTTCCACATCTTGGGTATTACTATCCCATACGTCACTAGCTCATGGACTCTTGCGAATTACATGAAAGAAAACATAATTTATGTAAGAACTTACCTGATAAATGCATTTCTTTTATATTGGCAAGAGTCCATGAGACCCACCCTTTTTATGGTGGTTATGATTTTTTGTATAAAGCACAATTATTTCCAAATTCCTTTGTTGATGCTTTTTACTTCTTTCATTATCACCCCACTACTTGGTTATTCGTTAAACTGAATTGTGGGTGTGGTGAGGGGTGTATTTATAGGCATTTTGAGGTTTCTGAAACTTTGCCCCTCCTGGTAGGATTGTATATCCCATACATCACTAGCTCATGGACTCTTGCCAATATGAAAGAAATGAATTTATCAGGTAAGTTCTTACATAAATTATGTTTTCTCTCTCAAAAAGTTATGCTTCTTTGAGTCTGTCCCTTTTGTGTAGTTTGTGTGGGTTCTTATTCAAGATATCCCCTCTTTCTTTTCTTTAATCATTCCCACAAGAATTTGATAGGCCCTCAGAGATGAACATATCATTGGTTATTTTGGGAAATGCCTCCCTGAGCAGCCAAATGTGGTTCTAATACCATTTTTGAACTATTGGTGGCAGCAGACAACCAGAAACGCAGTCTCACCATCTATACTGCTAACAGTATATATTTTTTATCAAATGCCTATTATATACTTATAATCTCCTAGTTTTAATAACTATATGTTCCATACATGGCCCATTTAATACCATTTAGTCTGAGTATTTTCATACTAAACATGAGTATATCTAGTAATATTTTAAAAGATGCCTTTAAAGTTACATTTTCTATGAAAGGATTTATAGTATTTTAGAAGATGCCTTTAAAAGTTACATTTTCTATGAAAGGATTTATAGTATTTTAGAAGATGCCTTTAAAAGTTACATTTCTATTGTTATCCCATATTAATATAAATACAGTATGTTAAACATTTTACATGTGTGGTTATTTATTTAACACAGCAGACACTATCTGAAATAGTATTTTTAGGCATTCATATATTTGTATCTATTAGTCATATCTAGGATCCAGTTTGTATTTCAGATGTCTGGAAAATAAAAAGAATATTATTAATTTTGAAATAAATTGTACATTTTAAATTGACTTTATAGCTACTTATTAAATTCAGCAAATACTTATCTAACATGTTACTGTTAGGCATTTCTTCTCAGATCCTCAAATACACATTTATACCATACTTAGGTATAACTTAACTGAAAATTAGACATAAGTTTACTTTAAAATGAATTTCAAAGTTATAATATAGACATGTGTTTCTGCTAGCCAGCTTAATGTGTATTTAGTTGGTTCAGGGGCAATTAACAGGCCTGTGCTAATTACTACATCCTCAGAATTTTGTTTGCTTTTCGCTTTTGACACCTAGTATTTTCCACATTTTTGTCATCACTTCGCTAGTGAAGTTGGTTCCCCGATTGGATTTGATTCGCTGGGGTAAACCAAATCTGGAAAACACGTGGTTGATAAGCAATGCTGCGCATGTTTCAGCACTATTAGGTGCACTGATGCACTCTACCCATTTAGTGAACAGACATGTTACTGTCAACATGTATCTGTTACCTCTTGATGACCTAGTTACTGGACCAATAAAATCTTTGTAATTGTATTTGAAGTATTCCTTTGATTCTTGATATTTATTTATAAAATCTTTTACCAGGAAAGATACATTGAGATTTCCCTCTTTTTCAAGTATGTCCTGGGTCCACAAAACATTGCATTGATACAATAGGGTACAATAAAATTCAAAGACAATAATAATACATAATATATGCAATTTTTTTTACATAGAACAGGTAGGAAATATATAATCAACCATGACAGGTGCATTCTGTTTTGAGATATGTAGAGAGGGATCTCTTAAAAGATATTAGGCTTGGGGAAGGTTTGAAAGTGTGCGGGAGGTCATTCCATAACTGTGGTGCTCTGTAGGAAAAGGAAGATCGAGCTGCTTTCTTTTTGTATTGAGGCAAGCTAAATAATGTGCTGGTACTAGATTGGAGGTTATAGGAGGTGGGAATAGCCGGGGAGAGCATTCTGCTCAGGTAGGGTGGGAGCTTCCCAGAAAGGCTCTTAAACACAAGGCAGGAAAGATGGAGGGTGCGTCTGGATTCCAACGTCAGCCAGTTTAGTTCTTTTAGCATGTCACAATGGTGGGTCCTGTAGTTACATTGTAGCACAAAGCGGCAGAATGAGTTATACAATGTATTAAATTTATTAAGGTGAGTTTGCGGTGCAGGTCCCCGTAATCCTACGTAATACTACGTCCCCGTAATCCATGATAGGCATCAGCATTTGCTGTACAATATTTTCCTTTACTGTAGGGCTGAGACAAGATTTGTTTCTCTACAGGGCACCTAGTTTTGGATAAAGTTTAGATGCAAGTTTTTCTATGTGGAGGCCAAAAGATAGATTAGGGTCTAACAACATACCCACATATTTGAAAGAGTGGACTGCGGTCAGCGAGCAATCGGATTTTGTTTTGATGTGTACATGGGAATTTTGTAATTTGTGTAATTTAGGACCCGTTCCAAAGATTATTGTGACAGTTTTGTCAGTGTTTAGGAAGAGTTTGTTTTTTGAGATCCACTTTTCTACCTCTGTGAACTGGTCTTGGAGCACTGCTTCAAGCTGCGGCAGATCGGATTTGTTTGCATAGATTACTGTTTCGTCTGCGTACATGTGTACAGTTGAGGATTTGCAGACATTAGGCAGCTCATTTATAAATAATGTGAATAGTAGGGGGCCTAGAATGGAACCTTGGGGAACACCACACTTGACTGGGAGAGGGAGGGAGTCACTGTTAGAAATGGAGACATATTGTGATCTAAACCAGGTTAACGGACGATCAGCAATACCAGAGTTTTATAGTTTGAGCAGTAGAATGTCATGGTCTACTGTGTCAAAGGCCTTTGCAAAATCAAGGAAAATAGCTCCAGTTAGGTCTCCTTGTTCCATGCCAGTTTGAATGTCGTTGCAAACTTTTAGGAGAGCAGTTGTAGTGGAGTGATTCGGGCGAAAACCTGATTGATCAGGGGCCAGATAGTTAGAAAGTTGGTAATACTCGCATAATTGTGTATGGACGCATTTTTCTAAGATTTTTGACAATACTGGGAGCAATGATATAGGGCGATAGTTAGAAACCAAGATTAACTCCCCACTTTTATGAATAGGCACTACTCTTGCAGTTTTCCAGAGTTTGGGTATGTATCAAGACATCAAGGATTCGTTAATTAGGGTTGTGACAGGCTTAGCAATTGCCGGCGCACTGAGCTTCAACAGCATTGCAGGGATTTGATCAGGTCCAGGCTGTTTTTTCATTTTTAGATTATTAAGGTGTTTCTTAATGACATTGATGGATACAGGTCTAAAATTGAACTTCTTTATAATTGGGTCTTTGCTGTTTTAGTGGGGCCTGATCCACATTTGTAGTTTCAGGATGCGTGCCATTTATTAGTTTGTCAATCAGGGTAGTGGAGCATCCGACAAAATAATTTTTAAAGGCATTTGCTACTTCTAAGGGGAGTTGCAGGTTTTGGTTATCCACATTGACAGTGGAGGGTTGGGAGTGGATTGGTGGATTTTGTAAGTTATTTATGGGTTTCCAAAACTTTCTAGGTTTAGATATGTTATTGTTCAGATTTTCACAGAAATATTGGGCCTTGGCCAATTTTGTTTGTTTAGTGCATATATTTCGCCATTGTCTATATACACAGTGATCGTTCATAGAGCCAGTATGCTTGAACTTTGACCACAATGAATCCCGAAACTGGTACATTTGAATGAGGTCAGCTCCTTTTACTCTCATCTTATGCAGCGGGCATGTAAATTCCAAACTTGTAGGAGTTCAGACTGAAAGAATTCAATTGCAGAGTCTAGATCAGGGATTAGGTTTAATCTGTGCCAGGGGAGGTTCTTGATGTCATTTAGAAATGATTGAATATTACATTTTTTGAAGGACCTGGTGATTTTAACCTTGGGAGAGGATTTAGTTGCCTTTATTTTGTGCATGCAGTACACTAAGCAGTGGTCACTGAAATTGTTAGGGAGAACACCTGCCTCCTGGATTTGGTCGGGAGAAGTGGAGAGAATCCAGTCGAGTAGGGTATGATTATGGCTTTTGATGTTTATGCGAGTTGGGGAGGAGATTAACTGCGTTAGCTGCAAAGATTTAAACAGCGAGCGATAACTGTTAAATCTCCAAAAAACAAAATTTCACTTTTTGGTTTTTGAGCTATGGATTCACTAAGGAGATGTGCTATGTCCGAAAGGGAATCCACAGGGGAGCTAGGTGGGCAGTAGATTCTGCAACAATGATTGATTTACTGTACGGGATCTCAATTGTGCCAGAAAGGAAATCAAAGGTGGCAGGAGAGCTAGATTTTTGTAAGGGGGTGAACTTTGTGGAATTGTCAACATAAATTACAATGCCGCCTCCTGTCTTTGCTCTGTCATTTCTATGGCATGAATACCCATGTATTGCAATGGCAGAGTCAGGTATATCTTTATTTTAATGTAATCTTAGGGTCATGCACATATTGTATTCTGCCCCTGGGTAGTGCTTGACAGGTTTTGGCTACATTTAGACAACACTAACACATTTTTACATATGTGCACATTCTATAAATATACATCTCATATGTTTTGAAATTTTCTTATTATCATTAAAGGGACATAAAACCCAATATTTTTCTTTTATGATTTAGACACAACATGTGATTTTAAACAACTGTCAAATTTTCTTCTATTATCTAAATTGCTTTAGTCTATTGGTATCAATATATCTTAGTTGAAAAGCATATCTAGGTAGGCTCAGGAGCAGCAATGCATTGTTTGATGCACAAAATTGCATATTTTCATTGGTTCAACACATGTCTTCAAATAACTCCCAGTAATGCATAGTTTATCCTTTAAAAAAAGATTTAAAGACAATGAAGCAAATTAGCTAAAATAAGTCTATTTGAAAACATTTTAAAATCACAGGCTGAATTTTAACCATGAAAATTAATACAATTACACATTTTGAGTTTCATGTCCCTTTAAGAGAGAAGGAGAATTAAAGATTCTTGATGATATCATGAAATTATATATTTGATTGTAATTGCATGCTCTATCCCATTCATTATATCAACATATGGACTAGACTATTAATTAACAGTGACATTGTCAAATAAAGATATTTTAAGTTTTAATATTAATTCAAAATATCTTAATTAATCCTTACCCTGTTTTGATGAAACAATATTGATATCTAAATCACATCTTTTACTCTTGGACTACCTTTATATATATACAAATATATTCGAACAGCACCATGATGACATATTTACAAAAAATCTTATGTTTTGCATTGTGATCAATATGTGTTGTGTCCTAAAACAGATTACTGTACATTGTACAAATGGATCTATGTGCCACATGGATTAGTTTCGAGCTGTCACCAGTTGGTATTCAAAGTGTTGTGTGTGTGTCTGTATTATTTTTAAAACAGGGGTAGTTATATTTAGATATGCCATCGATTAATATGAGAATAATTGGCTGTCTAATATATTAAGAAATCCAACATATGTGAAAGTTATAAGTGGTTATAAGTGTTTTTTTCTTTACAATCACCTTGATGAACTCATAAATTTCTGGTTCATATTAGTACTCTAGTTTTAAAATTTATAAGTATATTATTTAGAATATTTGAAACTAATGTGATTTAGTGATGTCCAAACTGTGTTCACTAATATATTTTAATATCATTAATAGAAGTAGTTATTGTGACGAGCACAGAGGGATCAAGCAATGATGGTGACCTGCCTTTGCAGGCTTCTGTTAAGTCCATTGACACATTCATATGTCATTGAAGGTGTATTTTTCATAAATATTATGATCATGGTTCTGATGAAGCATTCCATTTGAATAAAACATATAATGTACTCCTGTGATGATATATATATATTTTTAGTTTATTTTAAGATTAAGATCTCAAAGCTTCTTAGTCTACACCTTTGTGCTTCAGAACATGGCTAGCACATGTTTCTATTTAGTATAAATTTAGACAACAATCATCAAGTGATACACACATGAGAACTCTTAAATGTTCCATGTACTCAGCTTTGTGAATATTTACAAAATACAGACTATAACATGTAATTCTTACTCATTGATAATTACAAATCTTATTTAATTTGCATGCTCCATCAAAATGATGTAATTCCTAACTTTGCAACATTGATGTGTGTCCTTGAGCAACAGTAACATATGTTATATTTGATTTTAACGTGTACACAACATATTATGTTTGATTTAACAACATGTGTGATGGAAAAGGAAGTGGCTCCCTCGGAGTCTGATGGTACGTCAAATATATATAACGTATCTAACATGTATTATTGTTTACAAATCATACTCTTGAAGAAAAAGAAAGTCTAAAGCTTTTTCCCTTTCTTTTATATTATTCCCTTTTTTTTTAAATACACTACTGCCCCCTTTCTATATCATGCAGCATGAACATATGTTTTAATTTTTATTTAATTTATGTATGATTTGTCATTAATGACATCATGATGTCACTAGTGATGTCGTGAACCTAAAAATTTTGGTTCGCAAATGGCGGACTCGAACTTCCGCAACTGTTTGCGAACCGGCGAACCGCCATTGACTTCAATAGGCAGGCGAACTTTAAAACCAACAGGGACTCTTTCTGGCCACAATAGTGATGGAAAAGTTGTTTCAAGGGGACTAACACCTGGACTGTGGCATGCCGGAGGGGGATCCATGGCAAAACTCCCACGGAAAATTACATAGTTGATGCAGAGTCTGGTTTTAAGCCATAAAGGGCATAAATCACCTAACATTCCTAAATTGTTTGGAATAACGTGCTTTAAAACATCAGGTATGATGTTGTATCAATCAGGTAGTGTAAGGGTTACGCCCGCTTCACAGTGACAGACCAAACTCCCCGTGTAATGCACCGCAAACAGTCCATTTGCACAACCACGAGATAGATAGATTTGATAGATAGATACATAGATTACATAGATCAAAAGATGCAATATACATTTGATAGATACGATTGATAGATAGATTTTATAGATAAATAGATAGATTTGATAGATATATAATTTTCCAGACAGAGAATTAAGGTAAGGTTCCCAGAGGCAGTTGCGGCGCCAGGGGATGTGTATATGGCAGGGATTTTAGGAACCGGGAGATGGAAAAAGATGGTTGGTCGGTCCTCCTACTTAAAATTTGGGGCACTGCGCGTGCAATCTACTGTGGCACCAGATATGAGTGGTGTGTTAAGTAGTACTATTCTGATCAGTTTAATACCTATTACTCCCCCTATCGGGGTAGGTGTATATGGCATGGATTTTAGGAACCGGGAGATGGAAAAAGATGCTTGGTCGGTCCTCCTACTTCAAATTTGGGGCACTGCACGTGCAATCGTGGCCAGACTTTTAGCCGACGGACATTTGTCCGACGGACATTTGGCCGAAACACAAGTGGCTGTCACAAAACAGTCCGGCCACGAGATACATAGATTTGATAGATAAATACATAGATTACATAGATCAATAGATGCAATATACATTTGATAGATACAATTGATAGTTAGTTAGATTTGATAGATAAATAGATAGATTTGATAAATATATAATTTCCCAGACAGAGAATTACAAGACGTGCGGTCTGGGACCCATGGTAAGGTTCCCAGAGGCAGTTGCGGAGCCAGGGGATGTGTATATGGCATGGATTTTCGGAACCGGGAGATGGAAAAAGATGCTTGGTCGGTCCTCCTACTTCAAATTTGGGGCACTGCGCGTGCAATCATGGCCGGACCTTTAGCCGACGGACATTTGTCCGAAACACAAGTGGCTGTCACAAAACAGTCCGGCCACGAGATAGATAGATTTGATAGATAGATACATAAATTACATAGATCAATAGATGCAATATACATTTGATAGATACGATTGATAGTTAGATAGATTTGATAGATAAATAGATAGATTTGATAGATATATAATTTCCCAGACAGAGAATTACAAGACGTGCGGTCTGGGACCCATGGTAAGGTTACTTCCTTTTGCACAATCGAGTACAGGTTGGGGATTGCCTTTTGTGCAAAGAAATTTCGGACGGGTACCTTCCACTGCGGTGTCCCCTATCAGGGGATGTGTATATGGCATGGATTTTAGGAACCGGGAGATGGAAAAAGATGCTTGGTCGGTCCTCCTACTTCAAATTTGGGGCACTGCGCGTGCAATCTAATGTGCCAACAGACAGGAGTCTGCGCTCCTCTCTTCTCTATTTTCAGAGAAAAACGTGTTTTGCACCAGACAGGAGTGGTGTGTTAAGTAGTACTATTGCTATCAGTTTAATCCTGTTAAGTGTCTTTTTTTTGTTTTGTTTTTGAAGCCACAGTGCAGCACTAGAGGCCAGAAAAATTTGGCATGTACACATGCCTGAAAAATTAGGTATTGTTGCAGCCACTGCTGTAGCAGCGGCCAGAAAAATTGATGTTTATTTCCAAGGCAGAAAGTGCCCTAAAACATTGCGGCTTGAACCCTAGTTGGTGGCGGATAAGTCACGCAAGTCATCCGGCATTTGAAGATAAAATACAGCAGCGTGTGGACCATTTTTAGCCCAAGGCAGCTCATGTCATCAGGCCTTTTTTACTCGAATGTATCGCCCAATGTCAGTCCCTTCGGGATCCATCCCTCATTCATCTTAATAAAGGTGAGGTAATCTAGACTTTTTTGACCTAGGCGACTTCTCTTCTCAGTGACAATACCTCCTGCTGCACTGAAGGTCTTTTCTGACAGGACACTTGAAGCGGGGCAGGCCAGAAGTTCTATGGCAAATTGGGATAGCTCAGGCCACAGGTCAAGCCTGCACACCCAGTAGTCAAGGGGTTCATCGCTCCTCAGAGTGTCGAGATCTGCAGTTAAGGCGAGGTAGTCTGCTACCTGTCGGTCGAGTCGTTCTCTGAGGGTGGACCCCGAAGGGCTGTGGCGATGCATAGGAGTTAAAAAGCGCCGCATGTCCTCCATCAACAACACGTCTGTAAAGCGTCCTGTCCTTGCCGGCGTGGTTGTGGGAGTCGGAGGATTACTTTCAGCTCTTTCCCTGTTAGATTCACTCTGTGCTGTGACATCACCCTTATACGCTGTGTAAAGCATACTTTTTAATTTAGTTTGGAAATGCTGCATCCTTTCCGACTTGTTGTAATTCGGTAACATTTCTGGCACTTTATGCTTATACCGGGGGTCTAGTAGCGTGGACACCCAGTACAGGTCGTTCTCCTTCAGCTTTTTTATACGAGGGTCCCTCAACAGGCACGACAGCATGAAAGACCCCATTTGCACAAGGTTGGATGCTGAGCTACTCATGTCCCGTTCCTCGTCCCCAGTGATGTCACTGAAGGTATCTTCTTCCCCCCAGCCACGTACAACACCATGGGTACCAGATAGGTGACAACGAGCACCCTGAGATGCCTATTGTGGTTGGTCTTCCTCCTCCTCCTCAAAGCCACATTCCTCCTCTGACTCCACTTCCTCACAATCCTCTTCCAGCGTTGCCGCAGGTCCAGCAAGCAATGCTGATAAGGCAGTTTCTGGTGGTGATGGTGACCACAACTCTTCCTCTTCCTCTTCACGCTCATCTACGGCTTGATCCAGCACTCTTCGCAGGGCACGCTCCAGGAAGAAAACAAATGGTATGATGTCGCTGATGGTGCCTTCGGTGCGACTGACTAGGTTTATCACCTCCTCAAAAGGACGCATGAGCCTACAGGCATTGCGCATGAGCGCCAAGTAACGTGGCAAAAAAAATCCCAGCTCCGCAGAGGCTGTCCTAGCACCCCGGTCATACAAATACTCGTTAACGGCTTTTTCTTGTTGGAGCAGACGGTCGAACATTAGGAGTGTTGAATTCCAACGTGTCGGGCTGTCGCAAATCAAGCGCCTCACTGGCATGTTGTTTCGCCGCTGGATATCGGAAAAGTGCGCCATGACCGTGTAGGAACGCCTCAAATGGCCACACACCTTCCTGGCCTGCTTCAGGACGTCCTGTAAGCCTGGGTACTTATGCACAAAGCATTGTACGATCAGATTACACACATGTGCCATGCACGGCACATGTGTCAACTTGCCCAATTTCAATGCCGCCACCAAATTACTTCCGTTGTCAGAAACCACTTTGCCGATCTCCAGTTGGTGCGGAGTCAGCCATTGATCCACCTGTGCGTTCAGGGTGGACAGGAGTGCTGGTCCGGTGTGACTCTCTGCTTTCAGGCAAGTCAACCCCAAGATGGCGTGACACTGCCGTATCCGGGATGTGGAATAGTACCTGCGGAGCTGGGGGGGTGCCATTGATGTGGAGCAAGACGCAGCAGAAGAGGACTCAGCCGAGGAGGTTATGGAAGAGGATGGAGTAAGAGGAGTAAAGGAGGTGGCCTGCAAGTCGTGGCGGTGTCACCAACTCCTCCTCTGCAGAGCCACGCATTCCATGCTTGGCAGCCGTCAGCAGGTTTACCCAATGTGCAGTGTAGGTGATATACCTGCCCTGACCATGCTTTGCAGACCAGCTATCAGTGGTCATATGGACCCTTGCCCCAACACTGTGTGCCAGACATGCCATTACTTCCTTTCGCACAATCGAGTACAGGTTGGGGATTGCCTTTTGTGAAAAGAAATTTCGGCCGGGTACCTTCCACTGCGGTGTACCAATAGCTACAAATGTTTTGAACACCTCAGACTCCACCAGCTTGTATGGTAAAAGCTGGCGGGCTAAGAGTTCAGACAAGCCAGCTGTCAGACGACGGGCAAGGTGGTGACTTTGTGACATTGGCTTCTTACGCTCAAACATGTCCTTGACAGACACCTGACTGTGAGCAGATGAGCAGGAACTGCTCCGGAAGAGAGACGGAGTGGCGGATGGTTGAGAGGGGGCAAGGAGGACAGCAGTGGTTGACGTGGCTGAAGATGCTGGACCAGGAGGAGGATGGCGGCTTTGAGTTTGTGTGCTGCTTCTACTCATGTGTTGATCCCATAGGCGTTTGTGATGTGCGATCATGTGCCTTCGCAAAGCAGTTGTACCTAGGTGGGTGTTGCACTTCCCATGACTCAGTTTCTTTTGGCACAGGTTGCAAATGGCATCGCTGTTGTCAGAGGCAGACACACAAAAAAAATGCCACACTGCTGAGCTCTGCGATGACGGCATTCTGGTGGTGGCAACAGCATGCGTTGATTGGCGTGCTGTCTGGCTGACCCCGGGTGCCGATGCATGCTGTCTGACTGTGCCACTAGCTCCTTGCGACGACCTCCCCCTGCTTCCAACTTGTCTCCTCCTCTCTGTCTCCCCATCTGAACTTTCCCCCTGTTCTTCTTCTCTTCTAGCGGGCACCCACGTGACATCCACAGACACATCGTCATCATCAACCCCTTTACTTGTATCTGACAAATAAACAAAGGAAGCAGCATCGGGTACAACATCATCATCATCACACCGTACGTCCATGTCTGTAATGCTGCCTGACTGAGACATATCACTGTTATCTACATCCTCTGTCATTGATGGTTGCGCATCACTCATTTCTTCCAACTGATGTGTAAAAAACTCCTCTGACACATCAAGTGCAGCGGCTGTGGTGCTAGTGTTGGTGGTGGCGGCAGGCGAGCGAGTGGTGGTAACTTGAGAGGTGCCCGAAGATAAGCTGGAGGAGGATGGTGCGTCAAGGTTCGGAGCGGAAGCTATAGAAGATTGGGTGTCCTGTGTTAAAAAGTCAACTATGTCCTCCTCAGAACTTTTTGAGTTCATGGGACGTGGCCTTTGAACACTGGGCATTATTCTACGGCCAAAGGGAATCACAGCACCACGACCATGACAGCACCTGCGGGGTGGCCTGCCTCTGCCTGTCATTTTTTTTTTAAATGTACACTTACACTACTATTAAACAAGATATGAGTGGTGGCACTGGGCAAGTGGGCACAGTATACGCTGTGAGCCTGGCACACACGCTGGCAGGCAGGCAACTGCTATTAGATTACACTAGCAGACTGATGTTTCACAGTCAAAAAAGTTTTTTTTTTAACTTTACACTACTGTTACAACAGATATGAGTGGTGGCACTTAGCAAGTGGGCCTGGCAAGTGGGCCTGGCACACACGCTGGCAGGCAGGCAACTGCAATTAGATTACACTAGCAGACTGATGTTTCACAGTCAAAAAAGTTTTTTTTTTAAATTATTTACACTACTGTTACAACAGATATGAGTGGTGGCACTATTTGGCAAGTGGGCCTGGCACACACGCTGGCAGGTAGGCAACTGCAATTAGATTACACTAGCAGACTGATGTTTCAGAGTCAAAAAAGTTTTTTTTTTTTAAATATTTACACTACTGTTACAACAGATATGAGTGGTGGCACTAGTTGGCAAGTGAGCCTGGCACACACACTGGCAGGCAGGCAACTGCAATTACATTACACTAGCAGACTGATGTTTCACAGTCAAAAAAGTTTTTTTTTACAAAATTTTCACTACTGTTACAACAGATATGAGTGGTGGCACTTAGCAAGTGGGCCTAGCACACTGGCAGGCAGGCAGGCAACTGCAATTAGATTACACTAGCAGACTGATGTTTCAGAGTCAAAAAAGTTTTTTTTAAAATATTTACACTACTGTTACAACAGATATGAGTGGTGGCACTAGTTGGCAAGTGAGCCTGGCACACACGCTGGCAGGCAGGCAGGCAACTGCAATTAGATTACACTAGCAGACTGATGTTTCACAGTCAAAAAAGTATTTTTTTAAAAATGTACACTACTGTTACAACAGATATGAGTGGTGGCACTAGTTGGCAAGTGGGCCTGGCACACACGCTGGCAGGCAGGCAACTGCAATTACATTACACTAGCAGACTGATGTTTCACAGTCAAATTTTTTTTTTTTTTAATATTTACACTACTGTTACAACAGATATGAGTGGTGGCACTAGTTGGCAAGTGAGCCTGGCACACACACTGGCAGGCAGGCAACTGCAATTACATTACACTAGCAGACTGATGTTTCACAGTCAAAAAAGTTTTTTTTACAAAATTTTCACTACTGTTACAACAGATATGAGTGGTGGCACTTAGCAAGTGGGCCTAGCACACTGGCAGGCAGGCAGGCAGGCAGGCAACTGCAATTAGATTACACTAGCAGAATGATGTTTCACAGTCAAAAAAGTTTTTTTAATTTTTTTTACAATACTGTTACAACAGATATGAGTGGTGGCACTAGTTGGCAAGTGGGCCTGGCACACACGCTGGCAGGCAGGCAGGCAACTGCTATTAGATTACACTAGCAGACTGATGTTTCACAGTCAAAAAAGTTTTTTTTTACAAAATGTACACTACTGTTACAACAGATATGAGTGGTGGCACTAGTTGGCAAGTGGGCCTGGCACACACGCTGGCAGGCAGGCAGGCAACTGCAATTGGATTACACTAGCAGACTGATGTTTCACAGTCAAAAAAGTTTTTTTTACAAAATTTACAATACTGTTACAACAGATATGAGTGGTGGCACTTAGCAAGTGGGCCTGGCACACACACTGGCAGGCAGGCAACTGCAATTAGATTACACTAGCAGACTGATGTTTCACAGTCAAAAAAGTTTTTTTTACAAAATTTACAATACTGTTACAACAGATATGAGTGGTGACACTTAGCAAGTGGGCCTGGCACACACACTGGCAGGCAGGCAACTGCAATTAGATTACACTAGCAGACTGATGTTTCACAGTCAAAAAAGTTTTTTTAATTTTTTTTTACAATACTGTTACAACAGATATGAGTGGTGGCACTAGTTGGCAAGTGGGCCTGGCACACACACTGGCAGGCAGGCAACTGCAAGTAGATTACACTAGCAGACTGATGTTTCACAGTCAAAAAAGTTTTTTTTACAAAATGTACAATACTGTTACAACAGATATGAGTGGTGGCACTTAGCAAGTGGGCCTGGCACACACACGGGCAGGCAGGCAACTGCAATTAGATTACACTAGCAGACTGATGTTTCACAGTCAAAAAAGTGTTTTTTTTTTTTAAAAATTACAATACTGTTACAACAGATATGAGTGGTGGCACTAGTTGGCAAGTGGGACTGGCACACAGGCAACTGCTATTAGATTACACTAGCAGACTGATGTTTCACAGTCAAAAAAGTTTTTTTTTACAAAATTACAATACTGTTACAACAGATATGAGTGGTGGCACTAGTTGGCAAGTGGGCCTGGCACACACGCTGGCAGGCAGGCAACTGCTATTAGATTACACTAGCAGACTGATGTTTCACAGTCAAAAATGTTTTTTTTTTAAATATTTACACTACTGTTACAACAGATATGAGTGGTGGCACTAGTTGGCAAGTGAGCCTGGCACACACACTGGCAGGCAGGCAGGCAACTGCAATTACATTACACTAGCAGACTGATGTTTCACAGTCAAAAAAGTTTTTTTTTACAAGATTTTCACTACTGTTACAACAGATATGAGTGGTGGCACTTAGCAAGTGGGCCTAGCACATTGGCAGGCAGGCAACTGCAATTAGATTACACTAGCAGACTGATGTTTCACAGTCAAAAAAGTTTTTTTTACAAAATTTACAATACTGTTACAACAGATATGAGTGGTGGCACTTTGCAAGTGGGCCTGGCACACACACTGGCAGGCAGGCAACTGCAATTAGATTACACTAGCAGACTGATGTTTCACAGTCAAAAAAGTTTTTTTTAATTTTTTTTACAATACTGTTACAACAGATATGAGTGGTGGCACTAGTTGGCAAGTGGGCCTGGCACACACGCTGGCAGGCAGGCAACTGCAAGTAGATTACACTAGCAGACTGATGTTTCACAGTCAAAAAAGTTTTTTTTACAAAATTTACAATACTGTTACAACAGATATGAGTGGTGGCACTTAGCAAGTGGGCCTGGCACACACATGGGCAGGCAGGCAACTGCAATTAGATTACACTAGCAGACTGATGTTTCACAGTCAAAAAAGTTTTTTTTTACAAAATTACAATACTGTTACAACAGATATGAGTGGTGGCACTAGTTGGCAAGTGAGCCTGGCACACACACTGGCAGGCAGGCAACTGCAATTAGATTACACTAGCAGACTGATGTTTCACAGTCAAAAAAGTTTTTTTTTACAAAATTACAATACTGTTACAACAGATATGAGTGGTGGCACTAGTTGGCAAGTGAGCCTGGCACACACACTGGCAGGCAGGCAACTGCAATTAGATTACACTCGCAGACTGATGTTTCACAGTCAAAAAAGTTTTTTTTTACAAAATTTTCACTACTGTTACAACAGATATGAGTTGTGGCACTTAGCAAGTGGGCCTAGCACACTGGCAGGCAGGCAACTGCAATTAGATTACACTAGCAGACTGATGTTTCACAGTCAAAAAAGTTTTTTTAATTTTTTTTTACAATACTGTTACAACAGATATGAGTGGTGGCACTAGTTGGCAAGTGGGCCTGGCACACACGCTGGCAGGCAGGCAACTGCTATTAGATTACACTAGCAGACTGATGTTTCACAGTCAAAAAAGTTTTTTTTTACAAAATTTTCACTACTGTTACAACAGATATGAGTGGTGGCACTTAGCAAGTGGGCCTAGCACATTGGCAGGCAGGCAACTGCAATTAGATTACACTAGCAGACTGATGTTTCACAGTCAAAAAAGTTTTTTTTACAAAATTTACAATACTGTTACAACAGATATGAGTGGTGGCACTTTGCAAGTGGGCCTGGCACACACACTGGCAGGCAGGCAACTGCAATTAGATTACACTAGCAGACTGATGTTTCACAGTCAAAAAAGTTTTTTTTAATTTTTTTTACAATACTGTTACAACAGATATGAGTGGTGGCACTAGTTGGCAAGTGGGCCTGGCACACACGCTGGCAGGCAGGCAACTGCAAGTAGATTACACTAGCAGACTGATGTTTCACAGTCAAAAAAGTTTTTTTTACAAAATTTACAATACTGTTACAACAGATATGAGTGGTGGCACTTAGCAAGTGGGCCTGGCACACACATGGGCAGGCAGGCAACTGCAATTAGATTACACTAGCAGACTGATGTTTCACAGTCAAAAAAGTTTTTTTTTACAAAATTACGATACTGTTACAACAGATATGAGTGGTGGCACTAGTTGGCAAGTGAGCCTGGCACACACACTGGCAGGCAGGCAACTGCAATTAGATTACACTAGCAGACTGATGTTTCACAGTCAAAAAAGTTTTTTTTTACAAAATTACAATACTGTTACAACAGATATGAGTGGTGGCACTAGTTGGCAAGTGAGCCTGGCACACACACTGGCAGGCAGGCAACTGCAATTAGATTACACTCGCAGACTGATGTTTCACAGTCAAAAAAGTTTTTTTTTACAAAATTTTCACTACTGTTACAACAGATATGAGTGGTGGCACTTAGCAAGTGGGCCTAGCACACTGGCAGGCAGGCAACTACAATTAGATTACACTAGCAGACTGATGTTTCACAGTCAAAAAAGTTTTTTTAATTTTTTTTTACAATACTGTTACAACAGATATGAGTGGTGGCACTAGTTGGCAAGTGGGCCTGGCACACACGCTGGCAGGCAGGCAACTGCTATTAGATTACACTAGCAGACTGATGTTTCACAGTCAAAAAAGTTTTTTTTACAAAATGTACAATACTGTTACAACAGATATGTGATATCCCTTTAAGACTTTCTGACTATCAGCACTTCCTCCTATTTAAGGAAGTGCTTCTCCATTACTCAGTGCCTGAAAATTAAAGTGGATTCTCTCATCCTGTGCTACTGCTCATTTCAAGCAGTTTATTTTTCCCTTTCAGGTCTAAAGTATTTTATATTTTTTGAAGGCTGATTGTAACTCAAAGTTTGCTGCACTTCTTTCCTGATTCCTTTTGGACCGTTACTTCTAATCATATTCCTACGCTTCCGGAACTCAATCACTCACAGCTGAAGCCGCACTCACACATGCTGCTACCGGACGCCGCTCTCTAATATTCTCCGGTTTAGTATTTACTCTGCTGCTAATACCGCTCTCCACGCTTCACCATCGTTTCTGGGGAAATCTGGTCTTATCACCACGCTGGTATTGGTATCGTATTGTATACAAAGTTTAAGGTTTACAAATATAACGCTAAGTGTCATTACTTACCTGAGCTGTATTTCACTGAATTAACCTCCTCCTTGCTGCTCAATATTGCGTGTGTGTTGGAACTTTGTATATATATTTTAGAGTGTTTGTGTGAGTGCGTGAAACTAAAGGAAAGTTACTTGAACATTACTTTACTAAGATTTGAACTTTATCAACTCATTTCATATCCTGAATATAAAGGAATTTTTCTCATTTTTTCTTTGATCATAAACGAATCATTGTTTATATATTAGAAGCTTAATAAGCTTCTCACATAAGAATTACTATTATCATTCATAGAGGTATAATCCATACTTTTCATTTCAATTACTAAAAGTAAATGCTCACCTTGTGCATGCGAGTATATTAAGTTATATATACTTGCTGTTTACAAGAATAGAGCTACATTTCCTTTATTTTATTTTTCTCTAAAGTTTGGTGAGACAAATTTATCACACATATCACAGAATTTTCAGGCCATAAAAAGAAAGTTTTTTTTTATTTTGGAATATGGATCCTAATGAAATTAAAAATGAATTTTCTAATATTCATCAGAAATTAGAATATCTTGCTAGAGCATTAACAGAGGTACAAACTGAAAATAAAGCTCTCAAAACCATAATAAAAGATTGTATGTCAGGGAAAGAAGCAGGAATTGCTGAACCTCACATACAATACCCACAACCATTTTCTGGCAAACGCAGCGAATTCAGGGATTTTAAAAGTGCATGTAAACTTCTTTTCTCACTTAGACCTAAAACATATCATAGTGAAAGGATAAAGGTCTGTACCACTATTTCCTTCCTACAGGGGGAGCCACGCTCCTGGGCCAATAGATTCTTTGAAAGTGAACATTCAATATTGGATTCGCTTGAAGAATTTTTTTTAGCTATGACTGCCTTGTATGAGGATTCCCACACTCAAATAACAGCTGAAAATAAATTAAGATCTATGAAACAAGGGAAAAGAAACATTGAAGAATATATTACTGAATTTCAAATGTGGATAGATGACTCTCAATGGAACGAGATCAGTTTAAAGAATCAATTCAGATTGGGTCTCTCTGAATCCCTTAAAGATGAATTGTCACGATTAGAGATGCCTGACACACTGAATGGGTTGATGAAATTAAGCACCACTTTGGACCGAAGGTTACGTGAAAGAAAGGCTGAAAAAGCTTCCTATGAAGTTGTGCCCAGACGTTCATATCCCTGTTTTACAACCATGGAAAAAGCTGTTTCAAACCAGGTTCCTATGGAAATTGGAACTATAAGGGGTCCTCTAACCCCAGAGGAAAAAATTAGACGTAGATTAGAAAATCTCTGTCTTTATTGTGGACAAAAAGACCACTCCGTCACAAATTGTCCATCTCTATTGAGACAGAAAAAGGGTAAGGGTAGTTTCAAAAACAATATTTTTCACATTTCTCAAAACCCCCATCTCACTCTCACTTTTTCTTTACAGTGGGATCAGAAAAACGTGCGCTCTAACGCTTTGATTGATTCTGGGGCGTCAGGAAACTATATAGACATAGCATATGTTAAGCTCAATAAAATTCCAACTGTTGTCAAGACACATCCTGTTTCAGTTAAACTTATTGATGGTTCTATTATACAACAGGGCCCCATTACTCATCAGACAATCCCTTTACTCATAACAACTGACCAAGGACATTCTGAATATATTACTTTTGACCTCATACCTATCTACATGCATATTATTATTTTAGGTTTTAACTGGTTACAAATACATAATCCTCATATTGACTGGTCATCACAACAAGTAAAATTTGACTCTGATTATTGTACAAAGACTTGTTTTCCCTATCAGGTAATCTCTACTATAGAACATGAGCTACCACAAATTTATCAGGACCTGGCAGAGGTATTTGACCTCAAGGAGGCAGAAAACCTCCCACCACATAGGGAATTTGACTGTCCCATTGATTTAATACCGGGATCTCAGATACCACATGGTAAGATTTACCCTCTTTCGCAAGAAGAATTGGTATATCTAAGATCATATTTAGATGAAAACTTGCGAAAAGGGTTCATCTCACACTCAACATCCCCTGCTGCTGCAGGATTGTTTTTAGTACGCAACAAAGATGGGACAATAAGACCTATTATAGACTACAGGGCATTGAATGAAATAACAATTAAAAATAGGTATCCTTTACCTCTCATACCAGAGTTACTCGAAAGATTAAATGAGGCCACGATCTACTCGAAATTAGATCTAAAGGGCGCTTATAATCTTATTCGCATAAAGGAAGGGCACGAATGGAAAACCGCGTTCAGAACCCGCTATGGTCTTTTCCAGTATAACGTAATGCCCTTTGGTTTGAGCAATGCTCCCGCAACCTTCCAACATTTTATCAACGAGATTTTTCATGATCTAATGGATATCTGTGTCATCATATATCTAGATGATATTCTGATTTATTCAAAATCTCCCATAGAACATGAAAAACATGTTAGGTGGGTTCTTACTCGACTCAAGGAGCATAAGTTATATGCAAAGCTAGAAAAATGTGTTTTTCATGTCTCAAAAATAAAATTTTTGGGTTATATAATTACCCCAAACAAAATAGAAATGGATCCTGAAAAAGTATCCGCAATTAAAGACTGGCCTAAACCCACTACAGTAAAAGCATTACAGCGATTTATTGGTTTCGCAAATTATTACCGTAAATTTATAAAAAACTTCTCCTCAGTGATAAAACCATTAACACAATTAACTAGCATAAAACAGCGCTTTAAGTGGTCTGAACAAGCCCAGAAGACTTTTGATAGTCTTAAGGAAATGTTCACAACAGCTCCAATACTAACACTGCCTAAATTTGATCAACAGTTCCTGTTGGAAGTTGATGCATCTAATACAGGCATAGGGGCTGTTCTTTCCCAACAAAATAAGGAGACAGGTGAAGTTCATCCCATTGCGTTCTATTCAAGAACGTTGACTTGTGCTGAAGCTAACTATAGTGTTGGAGACAAAGAACTCCTTGCTATTAAGTGTTCTCTAGAACAATGGAGACACCTACTAGAAGGATCAGTAATTCCATTCCTTATTTATACTGATCATAAAAATTTAGAATACTTAAAAAAGAATAAGACTTTAACAGCAAGGCAAGCAAGGTGGTCACTCATTCTAGATCGCTTTAACTTTCTAATAACTTATAAACCTGGGAGTCAAAACACAAAGGCAGATGCACTTTCACGTATTTATGAGTTACTTCCACATGAACAACCTAACTTCACTATTCCTCCAGAAAAGATAATAGGTACTTTAACACCCTTAGAAGAAGAGATTTACAGCGCTCTAAAACATGATTCAATACCATTACAAAATTGTTCCAAAGATCCTACTACAGGTCTTTTTTATCATGAAGAAAAGTTATACATACCTGAGAAAATAAGATCTTCCATTCTCACACATACCCATGATGACACCATATCTGGTCACCCAGGGATACAGAAAACCATTGAACTTACCCGTCGTAAGTTTTGGTGGCCAGGGATGAATAAATACATTTATGATTATGTCTCTAGGTGTGAGAATTGTGCTAGAAATAAAATTGAACATAAAAAACCCATAGGGTTACTTAGACCTCTGCCCATTCCAGATAAACCATGGAGTACTATTGCCATGGATTTTATAGTGGAGTTACCTGCATCACAACAATATAACACTATCATGGTAGTAGTCGACCATTTAACAAGACTGGCTCATTTTATTCCACTTAAGGGATTACCAACTGCCATGACTACAGCTAAAGTATTTCTTGATCAGGTTGTAAGACTACATGGTTTACCCTCTAATATTATTACTGACAGGGGTACCCAATTCACCTCTTCGTTCTGGAGATCTTTGTGTAAATTACTGAAAATTGATCATCGCTACACTACTGCTTTTCATCCTCAGACAAATGGGTTGACAGAAAGACTCAACCAGACTATTTAACACTTTTTACGTTGTTATATTTCACATTTACAAGATGACTGGCTAATTTACCTTCCTATGGCTGAATTTACTCATAATAATTCATTCTGTTCCTCAACCAAAACATCCCCCTTCTTCGCAACTTATGGGTACCATCCTAATACTATAACCTTGTCCCACAAAACAGTGAATTCCCCTTCAGCTTTAGATTTTTCTTCCAAGCTTCAAGATCGATTAAGAGTATTGAAAAAACATCTAGCCGAAGCTAAGGAATACCAAAAGAAATACTATGATCGGAAACATTCAATTGGACCTGAATATAAAATAGGTGACCTAGTATTACTCTCTACTAAAAACCTCAAACTTCAGGTCCCTAGCAAGAAATTGGCTAACCAATTTCTGGGACCTTACCCTGTGGAACAGGTAATAAATCCCAATGTGGTCAAGCTCACGTTACCCAAGGACTACAAGTTTCATCCCACCTTCCATATTTCATTACTAAAACCTTTTGATTCAATGACACGTACGACAGTTGATCTTCCACCTCCTATCTCAGTGGATCTTCCAGAGGAATTTGAAGTTGAATCTATATTGGATTCTAGGATTCGACGACAAAGATTGGAATATCTCATCAGATGGAAGGGTTATGGTCCAGAGGATGATTCCTGGCATCTTCATTCGGAAGTTCATGCCCCTCGTCTGGTGAAGTCATTCCTTCATCGTTACCCCCTTAAACCTGGTCTGGAATCCCCGGGGGTGATTCCCTGAGAAGGGGGGGATGTGATATCCCTTTAAGACTTTCTGACTATCAGCACTTCCTCCTATTTAAGGAAGTGCTTCTCCATTACTCAGTGCCTGAAAATTAAAGTGGATTCTCTCATCCTGTGCTACTGCTCATTTCAAGCAGTTTATTTTTCCCTTTCAGGTCTAAAGTATTTTATATTTTTTGAAGGCTGATTGTAACTCAAAGTTTGCTGCACTTCTTTCCTGATTCCTTTTGGACCGTTACTTCTAATCATATTCCTACGCTTCCGGAACTCAATCACTCACAGCTGAAGCCGCACTCACACATGCTGCTACCGGACGCCGCTCTCTAATATTCTCCGGTTTAGTATTTACTCTGCTGCTAATACCGCTCTCCACGCTTCACCATCGTTTCTGGGGAAATCTGGTCTTATCACCACGCTGGTATTGGTATCGTATTGTATACAAAGTTTAAGGTTTACAAATATAACGCTAAGTGTCATTACTTACCTGTGCTGTATTTCACTGAATTAACCTCCTCCTTGCTGCTCAATATTGCGTGTGTGTTGGAACTTTGTATATATATTTTAGAGTGTTTGTGTGAGTGCGTGAAACTAAAGGAAAGTTACTTGAACATTACTTTACTAAGATTTGAACTTTATCAACTCATTTCATATCCTGAATATAAAGGAATTTTTCTCATTTTTTCTTTGATCATAAACGAATCATTGTTTATATATTAGAAGCTTAATAAGCTTCTCACATAAGAATTACTATTATCATTCATAGAGGTATAATCCATACTTTTCATTTCAATTACTAAAAGTAAATGCTCACCTTGTGCATGCGAGTATATTAAGTTATATATACTTGCTGTTTACAAGAATAGAGCTACATTTCCTTTATTTTATTTTTCTCTAAAGTTTGGTGAGACAAATTTATCACACATATCACACACTACTGTTACAACAGATATGAGTGGTGGCACTAGTTGGCAAGTGGGCCTGGCACACACGCTGGCAGGCAGGCAGGCAGGCAACTGCAATTAGATTACACTAGCAGACTGATGTTTCACAGTCAAAAAAGTTTTTTTTACAAAATTTACAATACTGTTACAACAGATATGAGTGGTGGCACTTAGCAAGTGGGCCTGGCACACACACTGGCAGGCAGGCAACTGCAATTAGATTACACTAGCAGACTGATGTTTCACAGTCAAAAAAGTTTTTTTTACAAAATTTACAATACTGTTACAACAGATATGAGTGGTGGCACTTTGCAAGTGGGCCTGGCACACACACTGGCAGGCAGGCAACTGCAATTAGATTACACTAGCAGACTGATGTTTCACAGTCAAAAAAGTTTTTTTTAATTTTTTTTACAATACTGTTACAACAGATATGAGTGGTGGCACTGGGCAAGTGGCTTGGCAGGCAAGCAACTGCAATTAGATTACACAGGAAAAAAATAAATAAAAATAAAATGATGTTCTAGCCCTAAAAAGGGCTTATTGGGGTGCTGTCCTTATAGCAGAGATCAGATGAGTCCTTCAGGACTGTAGTGGACACTGAATACACTAGCCTAGCTATCAATTTCCCTATAAAATCACCAGCAGCTACACTGTCCCTCCTCTCACTAACAATGTAGCTTCCGAATGAATCTAAAATGGCTGCTGTCCAGGAGCTGGAAGGGAGTGTCTGCTGCTGATTGGCTGGAATGTGTCTGCAGACTGTGAGATACAGGGTCAAAGTTTACTCAATGATGCCGAATAGGGGGCGGATCGAACATCATATATGTTCGCCTGCCGCGGCGAACGCGAACATGCTATGTTCACCGGGAACTATTCGCCAGCGAACAATTCGCGACATCACTAATAAAGAACACAAAAAATCTTTTGATGGCTGTCTCGTTGAAGAAACGAATGAAGGCAATATGTTTTTCATGCAGAATATATTTTGAGGCAAGTGCAAATCCATGAATATACTCCATCTTGTTGAATATGCTTGTCAACAATATATATTTTTTTAATATAATTTTTTATTGAGACTTTTAGGCATTACAACTGGTTAATCGTGTTCAAACACAACAATAAGAAAGTAATAGACATATATAGACCATTATGAACATTCCAATATATACATGCACGGTTAAGGTATACCAAGTAGGAAGTACATTAGTATCCTGCATATGAGTGGTCATAAATTGAGTATTTTGATCTATAAGAAATTTTGATGCAAAAATGATATATTTAGGGTCAAGTGAAACCTATAAAGGTATATATATGAGGGCAATTGTGCTGAACTAGCTGACTTGAAGTCTCAGTGTTTTAATACATAAATATGGGCACCTGTGAGATTAAAGGCCACTCTTGGAACTTACAAAATATTTATAGTCATAGCGTTGTGGAGGTGAATTTATGCAATATATATAACAGTCAGGAGATTTCCTATATTCTTGCGGATCTCTATAAGGATGAGTTAAAGTACAGTAAGTACAGAATTACTAGGTATTCAGCACTTAGGCCAAAACTATTGTTTCAAATATGAAACACGCTTGGTCAAGGGATTTTGTTTCTAGGTAGTACCCAAAAAAGTATATGATCTTGTGAGTGTATCTCAACCTAAACCAGTAATGTAGTATATAGATGTGTGGTTTCACGATATATAGAGTCATATATTTTAAGATTTTAAAACATTTAGATTGGTATTAGTTTGAGAAGGACAAAGTAATTCTTATATATAAGTACTATCTAGTGAGGCAAGTTCTGGAGCTAGCTTGGGAAATATACTGCATTATATTGGGAATCATTATTCAGCATGTGGTATCATATGATTCAACCAGAATATATGGATATCTGTAGGTATATACCATCCAAAAGGAAAACTATATTATGAAAATTAGTACATATGCAAGAAAAATTATTAAAGTTGGCAATACCAATAATAGTCAGATAGTAGGTGGACACATCTCTAGTATCAACTTAGACATGTTGAACATATAAACAGAGGGGCTCAAGAATAAGCATTCATAGCATTTCTAGTACTGTAGAGAGAACACATTCTGGAATGCTGTATATATTATGTACACCTTGCATGTCAATAAGACCCAGATTTGATGCAATTTAGGAGCTAGCCAAACCTTAGCATGTGAGAAAGCAGCATGGGGATCAAATCTATAAATATGTGTAGCCCTTCCTGTTGAACTTTTGCACCTGTATACAGTCTGCAGGAGAAGTTGCCTAGGCAACTATTAGACTGGTTGGTCATGTGATCAAGTGAAAGTGAAAGAAGAGTGTAAGACACAGGAGGAAGCAGACATGTCAGAGCAGTGAAGGTGTGTGTGAGGCCTGGCTGTGTGAGAGCTGCAGACTTCATCTTGTAAAGTAACAGCATTCCTCTGCTGATTTAGTGTATGCTGCCAGCTGCAGTCTGACCCTGTGAGAGAGCTGTGGAGAAGAATGCAGACAAAGTAAATGACTGGCAGACCTTGGAGTTTTCTGTCAGCCTGTGCAGAATCCTGTTTAGTGGTAAGAAGTATCCTCTCTCCTTGTCATACTGACAGGGCATTCTGTCCATCACATAAACTTATAAACAGCCCTTCCTGTGGATTGCAGTTTCCTATGAGCTGTAACTGTTTAAATGCATGAATTACCTTAAAGGGCCCCAACATTTATGTGCACCAACTGGTACCCATCAGCCATTAGGGTGAAGCCTGAGGGTGGGTTCGCAGGTGGTTTGGGAGGGTGCTGGGCCTGGTTAGAGAGAGTCGGTGTGTTAGTTAGCCACTGTATTTCTTGCCTTATTTTTATTTACCATAATCTTTTAATACATGTTCATACTGTTTTACTGTTATTACGGTGTGTTGTAGTTATTTATTATGTTCCTGTCTGGGAAACCCATTCTTGCCCTGGATGCCCAGTCAGGTGGAGGCACTGCCACAGTCATGTACCCCAACTCCCAGGTAGCGGAGACTCAGGATCAGCCTGCAGAGCACATGGAGGTAGCTGGGGTAAAGACCCACAGGGGTAATTGTGGGCCTAGGCCAAACCCCGTTACATTTGGTGGTACTGCTGAGATAAATTGGGGTACACCCAGTAAGGATACGTTAATTCCCCGGCCCACACTCCCATTTGTAACAGATTGGGCCCAGCAACAGAAGGTACCATTGCATCATGCAGTGATGATATGCCAGGTACCTCCCTATAGTGAGATAAAACATGTCACCAAGTGCGTAGAGATTATACTGGGAATAGAGATGGCTACCATCAGAGATATCCTGCATGATTCATACGGTCAAACTTACATGTTAGTATATTCCCATGCAGATTTGAGAGGCCGTCATAGGCCTACATGTCTATACCTTCTTGAAACAGCTCCTGAAGGATGTCGCTTAGTGTACGCTCTCCCTGATAAGGAGGAAGGGGTTACACTGCAGCAACCCTCCACTATAGGCCAAAGAGACTTTAATGTATCAAGTTATTCCCAGATTCTGTCCCCTTTGTCAGAGAACCCCCCAGGAGATTACCGGTTACCCCTGTAGAGACTGGGGCCATCCCCAAACGAAATGTCTACTTTTCCAGTGTGCAAGGGACAACTGCCCCTAAGACCCCAGATCTAGTGGTTCCCTCATCTCCAACATCCCTAAAACCAGGCGATTCCCTATTGAGAGCCACAAGTTCAGGAGAGAGTAACATATCTGAAATACTGCAAAAACTCTCAGAAGCCATAGTAACAGCTACCCATACCCACAGTTACCGTAAGCTGAAAGTGTTTTCTGGGAATCAGCCTGTTCCTGCCGGGGAGGAACCCTTTAAGGCCTGGAAGGATAATGCTGTACAATTATTGGAAGAATGGTCTTGTACGGATAACATAAAAAAACAACGGATAATGGAGAGTCTTCGTTTCCCAGCTACGAATATGATAAGGCTGTTTAGGGGAGTGAATGAACAAGCTACCGCACAAGATTACCTGAAAGTTTTGCAGGATGCGTATGGAAAATCTGAGGACTCTGATGATCTATTAATCAAGTTCCTAGCCACTAAACAGAAGGAACATGAGAAAGCTTCAGACTATATCAATCGATTACAATTGTCACTGGGAAAACTGTTTCATAATGGAGCAGTCACTGCATCTGAGTTGGATGCTCGACTATCCAAACAAATTCAGAAGGGAGGCCTTAGCAATGATCCAGTCATGATCATGTTAAGAGTTAAGTTGGATGATCAAGTCTTGTCCTATTCCACACTGATCCGAAAAGCAAAAATACTGGAGAACCAAATGTCCCCATCTCCTCCACAAAAAGGAAATTCTTCTAAAGCTGCAGAGAAAGAGGATATGGAACTGTTCGTCTTAAAAAAAAAAGGTAGCTGAATTAGAATTATTGTCTAAGTCATCGCCAAGAAGAACAGATTATTCTCCTACCAGGAGGCAGCACCGCAGGGAGACCACAGGAAGGTTATTCCCAGAGGAACAGTCCCCCTGAGGGAACTGTTTTAAGTGTGGAAAATCAGAGCATTTCAAGCGGGAGTGTCCCACTAATTCATCAGATACAGAAGTGGATGTGCTAGCTATTGAGCTGGAGGAGGCTCAAGCTACCAGTCCTTTCAGGAAAAGAGAAAAAAAAAACACACCCATATTATCTGTGGGGGCCAAGATCGGGCCCAAATCTCTGATACAGTTACAAATAGAAGATATTCATGCCTCGGCCTTGTTAGATACTGGATCCCAGGTCACCATCATTAATAGAGACTTCTATGACCATCATCTAAAACATATTCCCCTGGAGCCAGCAGGAGAGTTGCAGTTGTGGGGAGTGGGATCTCAGGCCCAGCCTGTAGAGGGATGTATAAGAGTGACAATAACCATCCCACAGTTAAACACAGGAATGATCTGCCCTATGGAATTGGAAGCTCTTGTATGCTCCATGAAGAAAACAATGTGCGCCCCAATAATTTTGGGTACCAACGCAAGAATGGTGCAGGACATGTTCAGGGCCTACCTTACTGAAGTGGGAGATGTATCTCTAACCAGACTGATGGAAGTCAGCCCTGTTCTAGGGAAAGAATGCCATCGACTAGCCCTACAAGCTAGACCAGGATCATGCCACTACTCGGGGAAAGAACCTTTATTTGTAAGGCCTGGAGAGACTAAGACTCTACGAGCCATAGCATCTATGCACCATGAAATATCAGGAGGAACCAGGCAATACCTCATTGAGTCCTTGCCTGAGGAGGATGCAAAAAAAGGGTGGACTCTCATACCTGAGGTGAAAGACTGGCGGAATCACTGGTGTAAAGATTTTCCCATAATGATAAGAAACTTAACACCCACAGAGATCAGAATTGATCGTCACCAGAAGATTGGTGTGATTCACTTGTTGGACCAAGTCTCTTCAGTAATGTCTGTAAAGGCAGAACAGGGAGGTGATCATGAAGGACCTATAGTTTTTGAACTGGAAGATTCTCCTCTGCCACAAAAGTGGAGAGATAGCCTCCGATCCAAATTAGCTACTCGAGAGAAAGTCTTCTCCAGGAAAGAAATGGATGTGGGATGTGCAAAGAGTGCCACACATGCTATCAGACTTTCTGACCCAGCTCCTTTCAGAGAAAGATCAAGGAGAATACCCCCTCGAGATGTGGAAGATGTCCGGGATATACTCAAACAGATGGAAGAATCTGGCATTATTAAAGAGTCCAGAAGTCCATATGCTCACCCATAGTGGTAGATAGGAAAAAGAATGGCACAGTCCGGCTCTGCATAGACTATCGGACTTTAAACAAAAGGACTGTGCCAGATCAATATACTCTGCCACGTATAGAAGATCTGCTAGATGCCCTTTCTGGAAGCCAGTGGTTCAGCGTCCTGGACTTGAGGTCTGGGTATTATCAGGTACCCATGAAGAAGGAGGATCAGGAAAAGACAGCTTTCATCTGTCCCTTGGGATTCTACGAGTTTACCAGGATGCCCCAAGGGGTCACTGGAGCTCCCGCCACCTTTCAAAGACTGATGGAGAAGACTGTGGGGGATATGAATCCCAAAGATTGCCTAGTCTATCTTGATGACCTCATAGTGTTTGGAAGGACACCAGAAGAGCACGAACAGCGATTGCTGAAGGTGTTGGATCGACTCCAAGCAGAGGGTCTGAAATTATCAATAGACAAATGTTGATTTGCCCAGAACTCTGTTACATATGTAGGTCACATTGTTTCCACACAAGGTGTGACAACTGACCCGACCAAAATTGAAGCGGTGATGAACTGGCCCAGGCCAGATAACATCAGTGAGCTGCGCTCATTTCTTGGATTCTGCGGTTACTACCGGAGGTTTGTGAAAGACTATTCAAAGATTGCTCAAGAGCTACACAACCTGTTAAAGATTACCTCTGCTATAGAGGGTGTTAAGGCGCCAAGTCCTAAAGACTCCTTCGGAAAGAAATGGACCTCAGGATGCGAAGAAGCCTTCTTAATCTTGAAGAAAAGACTCACAGAAGCTCCTGTATTGGCATATTCAGATCCCGAGAAACCATATGTGCTCCATGTTGATGCCAGTATGGAAGGCCTAGGGGCCGTATTGCATCAGAGCTACCCGGAAGGGTTAAGACCAGTGGCCTACATAAGTAGAAGTCTAACTGGTGCAGAGAAAAACTATCCGGTCCATAAGCTAGAATTCTTGGCACTCAAGTGGGCAATTATGGACAAGTTACATGACTATTTATATGGAGCAACATTCGAGGTAAGGACGGATAACAATCCGCTTACTTATATTCAAACAACAGCAAAGCTGGATGCCACAGGGCATAGGTGGCTGGCAGCATTGTCAAACTATAGTTTCAGCCTTAAATACAAGCCAGGCCCTAAGAATATCAGTGCGGATGCTCTGTCCCGCAGACCTGGACTTCCTCCTCATGAAGAAAAGGAGGAATGGGAAGAAATCCCTGTGCCTGGGGTAGGAGCCCTGTGCCAAACATATGTAGTGGCTGAGAGGCAGGATTAGTTCTCTGAACTCAGAGGAATAGACTCCATATGTCACTCCCCAGAAGCCGTACCAGAGGTGTTCTGTGCTCCAGCAATACTCCAACAGTGGTCTCACATAACCAATGAAGATAAGAAGAAAGCCCAGTCACAGGACTGGTATATAGGTACAGTCCTCAAGGCAATGAGAGCCAAGAACCCTAAATTACTGAGCTCCCTTCCCATTGGACAAAGAGATTTGTACCGGAGAGAATGAAGTAAACTATATCTAGAAGATGGAATCCTTTATAGAATTATAAAATACCATGACCACCCTGGTCGAAAGCAGCTAGTGTTACCTCATAGATATCGGGGAATGGTCCTGAGAGCTCTCCATGATCAACATGGGCATCTTGGGGTAGACAAGACCTATGGCCTGGTACAAGACCGGTTTTATTGGCCTCGCATGAGAGAACATGTTGAACATTATGTGAAGACCTGCAGAAGATGTATTCAGAGAAAGACTCTGCCTGTGAGAGCTGCCCCTATGGGCCACCTGAGAAGTACAGGACCCCTGGATCTTGTGTGCATGGACTATCTATGTATTGAGAATGATACTACCGGAATTGGGAATGTTCTGGTAGTAACAGACCATTTCACCAGATACGCTCAGGCTTTTCCCACTAAAGACCAGAAGGCTGTGACCGTAGCCAAGGTCCTCTGGCAGAAATATTTTATGCACTACGGTCTGCCCAATCGAATACATTCTGATCAAGGTAGAGACTTTGAGAGTAAGCTGATCAAAGAACTGCTGGATATGTTGCAGGTTCACAAGTCCAGAACAACACCCTACCACCCTGAGGGTGATGCCCAGCCTGAGCGTTTTAATAGGACACTCCTAGACATGCTCGGGACTCTGAAACAAGTGGAGAAGCGGTCCTGGAGTAAGCATGTAGAAGCCATGGTCCACGCATATAATTGCACAAGGCATGAGTCTACAGGATTCTCACCCTATTTCCTAATGTTTGGAAGGGAAGCCAGACTACCGATAGATGTCCGGTTGGGGGTGTCCCCAGATGGGACAAAGTCAGACTCTCACTTCCAGTATGTGAGGACCCTCAGACAAAACCTTCACAGTGCCTACGAGTTGGCCACTCAAGCTGCGGCAAAAATGGAGGAACGCAACAAAAGAAGATACGATACCAAAGTGAAGCATCGGGAAGTCCAAGCGGGAGATAAGGTTCTCCTCCGGAATCTAGGGGTACCTGGGAAACACAAATTAGCAGACAGATGGAAGGATACCCTATTTGAAGTTGTGTCTAAGCTAAAGGGGCTGCCAGTGTATAATATAAAAGGCCCAGAAGGCCGGATCAAAGCTTGGCATAGGAACCATCTACTACCAATAGCCTATATCGATGAAGAGGAAGGGAGTAGTAGTGAATGGGAGAAAAGCACAATGGAGAGTCCTGAAAATGAGGCAGTAGAGACCCCAGAAGCTCTTAGTGCTGATGATCAATGGTGGTCTCCTCCTGCTGAGGAAACACAGCACTTTCCTTCCTCTCCTCCCTTAGCCTCCTCTACATTGAATCCCAACAGCCCCAACTTTGTGCCTGGGACCCCAAAAAGAGACTCTTGTATCATGGGAAAGCCAGGGTCTCAAGCATCTGGTGACCTCCCCACCCAAGTGGCCAGAGCTGAAGATTCCCAGGAACATTCTGGACTTCCTCAGAGAGAACAGACTGGGTACTAGAATACGACAGCCTCCCAGGGTTCTTACTTACAATCAAGTCGGAGAACCCAGTTATGTACATATGCCCCAGGTACAGTCTAAAATGGTTGATTTTCTGTATGCGGTTGCGGACATTATGAATGTGGAACCTCTCTGCACTAGAATAAACTGTAAGATAGTTAACATTTGTTTATAGGACTGTTAGTGCATTTATTATTATTTATATGTTTTGTTTTTTCAATTTACCTCTTGGTGGAACCTTGCCAGTGGAAGGCAAGGATTTTACAAGGGGGGGAATGTAACCCTTCCTGTTGAACTTTTGCACCTGTATACAGTCTGCAGGAGAAGTTGCCTAGGCAACTATTAGACTGGTTGGTCATGTGATCAAGTGAAACTGAAAGAAGAGTGTAAGACACAGGAGGAAGCAGACATGTCAGAGCAGTGAAGGTGTGTGTGAGGCCTGGCTGTGTGAGAGCTGCAGACTTCATCTTGTAAAGTAACAGCATTCCTCTGCTGATTTAGTGTATGCTGCCAGCTGCAGTCTGACCCTGTGAGAGAGCTGTGGAGAAGAATGCAGACAAAGTAAATGACTGGCAGACCTTGGAGTTTTCTGTCAGCCTGTGCAGAATCCTGTTTAGTGGTAAGAAGTATCCTCTCTCCTTGTCATACTGACAGGGCATTCTGTCCATCACATAAACTTATAAACAGCCCTTCCTGTGGATTGCAGTTTCCTATGAGCTGTAACTGTTTAAATGCATGTGGATTACCTTAAAGGGCCCCAACATTTATGTGCACCAACTGGTACCCATCAGCCATTAGGGTGAAGCCTGAGGGTGGGTTCGCAGGTGGTTTGGGAGGGTGCTGGGCCTGGTTAGAGAGAGTCGGTGTGTTAGTTAGCCACTGTATTTCTTGCCTTATTTTTATTTACCATAATCCTTTAATACATGTTCATACTGTTTTACTGTTATTACTGTGTGTATTGTAGTTATTTATTATGTTCCTGTCTGGGAAACCCATTCTTGCCCTGGATGCCCAGTCAGGTGGAGGCACTGCCACAGTCATGTACCCCAACTCCCAGGTAGCGGAGACTCAGGATCAGCGTGCAGAGCACATGGAGGTAGCTGGGGTAAAGACCCACAGGGGTAATTGTGGGCCTAGGCCAAACCCTGTTACATATGTAACAGCTATGCTATATACTGTGACCGGATAAGCCTTCTGGAGGGATATTGGTATTAATACTGTGTTGATAGGAAATTATGGCTCTACTAAATGTTTGCAAGTATGTCAGCAGGTTTAATGGGATAATAATAAGGATAGGGCCTTAGTATATAATAACCATGCCTGATTTTTAAACTATATGAATCGTCTCACCAGTCAATGACATTACAGTTATCAAACTACATATTAGAGATAAACTGATGCTCCATACTGGATAGAGGAATGCATACCAAGGGCATACCAGTAAACATAACAGGCACTTTTAGTGCACAAAACTTATCTTTGCCCTTTTAACTAAGCAGGGGGTTTCTCTTAATCAACCAGAGAAACATAAGTCCATTATAATGCAGTCCTGGTCGCCATAGTAATTGTGAACATTCTCTTAGCCAACTCCTGAGCGATTCAGAGCTGCTACATCCAGATGTGTGTCAGAGTCTTTGCAGATCCGCGGTGGAGTCAATCTGCTCAGCAAGGCAAGAGCGCCCTTCCAGCTATCTGGGAACCGCTACTTTCTCAGCTCCGCCTGTACATTTCCCCTATACAGATGAGAACCATGGGCAAGTTTCGAAGTCCGGTCGCTGGAGCCGGCCGCAAACCTGCCACCAGGAGCTGCATGTAAGAAGAATCTGCAGCGGTTAAGGTAGGCAGAATGCATCGGGTTTGAACTGCCACGGTGGGGTTGTCTAACTTTGGGCTTGCGGGGGTCAAGAGCAGGTGTGGAGTCTCCAAATGAGGTGCCGGGATCAGATTTATTACCGGTAGGTTTGAGGATGGCGCAGTTGTATCAGCCTCCTGATGAGTTAAATTTTCAGCTTCTCCCTCTGCGTGGCCATGTTTGATGATCGCTGTGAGATCCTGAAATTCCCTCTTTGCCTTAGCTTTGAGTTCAGCCAACAGAAAATGTACAGTTGTGCAGTACTCCTCCATTATCAAGCAGTAATGAGATACTCCTGTTTTACCCAGGGAGCCGGGGGGTTCGTGGTATATGCTTTTGTGAGGCCTTCTGATACCGCAAACAGTCAGACTTTTAGGGCTCTAATCTGGGTGAACTCTATAAAGTTGGCTCAAATCATAATATTGAAAGTTTACAGGCTAGATAAGCTGATTGTTCAGTGTCACTGACTGTCTGAAGTGGAAATAGTTGGTCTTTAACCAGGATTTTGTCAGGAGCCTTTAGATCTGCGACTGATCATGGCCGTTGCTCGGACACTCCCCATCAACAGTATTTTGACTTTACTAAATAATTACTGTGTTGTGTTGACTTTTCTACATATATAATTCCTAAAGATGCGCTTTTGTATTTGAATAAAATAATCAATATGCATTGACCTTTATCATATGATAAATGAGATGTCTACTTATTCTAGATGTTATGTCCTGATATTTTTTATTAATGTAAATGCTCAGTATCGTGTCATGTATGTCTTCCACATTGTTGATCTCCAAATATATTACTGTGAGCATATATTTCTAATGTAACTCTTAAAAGGCCATGAAACCAGATTCCTTCTATATGAAATGTGTTTCTTAAATAATTAAAACACTATAATGTAGCTTTAAAAAAATCGACTTTAACACGTCTAGAGAAATATGACATTTATGCTTAGTATCCTATTCAAATATTTTCTTTTTTTAACAAGTACGTGTAGATATACCAACAAGCCCTAAGGATTAGTATATGTTAGCATATGTTATTGTTTAAAGGGACAATCAAGTTAAGCAAAACATTATTTATTTAAATATTTAAAAATGAACTTTTTTTAAAATGTCTCAAACTTTTATCCCCAATTTATCTTTGTTCTCTTGGTGTTCTTATTTGAAAGCTAAACCTAGGAAGTTCATCTGCTCATTTCTTAGACCTTAAAGAGTGCAATCTAATCTGAATGCATTTTGACCACTAGAGGGCATTAGTTAATGTGTTTTAGAAAACATTGAGCTCATGCAATATAGTTCCCCTGTATTGATCACTGATTGGCTGAAATGCAGGTCTGTCAAAATAAATGAAATAAGGGGTAATTTTGCTGAGGCATAGATACAAGGTTAATCACAGAAGTAAAACGTGTATTTCTATAATTCTTGTTATTCAAAACTTGATAATGCGTAATAAAGTTGTTTCTTTGTAACCAACAATAATTAATTTTATGTCCCTTTATGTCCCTTTAAGCTGTGTTGTTGACATAAAAACAGTGATATGCCATCATGTATAATTGTAATGGTCATTTTGTTTGAGATTAGGGAAACAGTTTGGACATCACATCACAAAAACCAATCAATGTAATCAACAAGGATAGGTATGTGATGATGTGGTCTCCACACACTTGTAAAACACACTCTGCAAACAATCTGCCTCCATGGACCCGGTCCCATAGAAGCCTATTAAATACAGTGTGCACTCCACAAGTGTAAGAAGACCACATCATCACATACCTATCCTTTACACATTAAAAAACTAAAAATATATACAAAATTACTTCCTCTTCCTTCCCCTCTTCCCACGAGACTGAGGCTCGGGGGAGGGGGGGCAACTGCCCCCTCCGACGAGTTCTCATAGGAGATGTTTGTGGAAGAGGGGGAGGAGGAGTACTATAAGTGGTTAAGGGATGACCAGGCTGAGGAGGAGATTGAGGCAGAGGAGAAGATGGAGGAGGCTCAGGAGAAGATGGTCCAGGAGCAGATGGGGCAGGAGCAGATGGCCCAGGAGCAGATGGGGCAGGAACAGATGGTGCATTTTGGGCCTCCCGGATGACCTGCAACATATCCTTAAGAGTTTTCAAAATCTCTCTTTGGTCTTCGCAAATATCATTCAGTACTCCCGTCAGGTACACTCTGCTTTTCGACTGTTCCCTCCGGGAGGCACGCATCTCCTCTAGGAAATCCATCAAGATCTGCACCTCTGCTATCTCTGGGGGTATGTTCTCCTGAGGAGCTGCTGCACGGCGGGCTACTGTGCACGAGGGGCTGCTGGTAGACGGGGGGCTGCTGCAGGGATCTCTTCTACAACAGGGGCTTCTTCAGGGATCTCTTCTGCAGCAGAGGCTTCTTCAGGGGATGATGGTACAGGGATGTCTTCCATGTCTCCCTGAGGTGGCGAGTCATCTGCACCACTCTCATGCCTGGGTGAAGGAGAAGCCTGTGGGTGCTGTGCTGCCTCCTCCCCGGCCTCAGACTCTGTATATTGTAAAAAGAAAGAAATCGAGATATTAGCACAGTTCAAAATAAAGAAGTAAATGTTGAATTTGAAAGTGTATTGAGGCTGCCTTCGTAATTCTATTGTAAGCAAAAGCAATGAATACGATTTCAGAATTTGCAAACCCGTGTTTCTGATATCTATATGGTCAATCTGAATGTCTTTTTGCGTTTGTCTGTTTAAATGCAGACCTAATCTGTAGTCTAGATACTAATGTGATAGCTTTCTTGAAATGCAACTTTCGCAAGGTAATTGTGAATGCGTTTACGTAATAATATATAAAAAAGCGTAATTGCGTTAGTCATATCCTTAAATAATGTTTGCGTGTGAAAGTGTTATGAGATTGATGTAAAGAGATTAGTAAATGAGCTTACTGGCAGATGAGAGGGGCAGGTTCCCGGTATCAACTCCTCCGATACCGACTATGGCACCTCAGAGATGTTGGGACGCAGCATTTCCTCCCAGTGGGAAAACTCAAAGATGATTTCTGGACCACCACCGGTCCCTGTTAGGTATTCCCTCTCCCTTGTGAGCTTTCTTTTCAGTTCAGCTCTGTAGTCCCGGTAACGATGCTGGATAGACTTCGCATCCCTGTTATAGCCCCCACTGCATTTACAGCATCCCTGATCTCGTTCCACCACTTTCTCTTATTCTAAGGGGTGGCCTTCTGTGCCTGCAGCCTCCTAGTCCTCTCCATATAAGCCTCAATGAGGGCCTCCTTCTCATCCGTGGTATATCTCTCCTCCCTCTGCCTGGGCTTCCCATGCGATGTGAGCCTCTGTTCCCCGGACTGTGAAGCTCCCTGTCTACGCTGCGCACCACTGGGCCCAGCCACTTGTTCATCTTCAACAATGTGGCTGGGTCCACCCACCCCTTCCTCTCTCCCTTCCTGTCCCGTTCCTCTCCCCCTCCCTCTCTCCTGCCTAACCTCCTCCCTAGCCTCTTCTACAAGCTCATCCCTGAACTCAGCCCTAGCCTCCTGCCTAATGAGCTCTAATAGCTCCGGCCTAATCTGCTCCCTATCCCCCTCTCCCGACATACTCAAACAAAATGTGAATGTGCCCAAATGAAAGGTGGTCAAAATAATGAACAAAAAGTAAAAAAAAGTGCTTAAAGTGTGAATGGTATATAAATAAAAGAGGGTAAGGGGTATTAAACAGACAAACGTATATGTGTAAAAAGATGAAATTGAGGATATGTAAACAATAAGTTTAATAAAAACGAAAAACCTATGGGATGAAAGGGAACGGAGTATGAGCTTAAAGGGAATGGGGTATGGGCTTAAAGGGAATGGGGTATGGAGTGTAGTATGAGAGGGAATAGGATATGGAGTGTATGTATTGTTAGTGATAAGTGTATGTATGTATTGAATGTGTTTGCGTGTAAATGTGTTTATATAATGAATGTAGGAACAAAACACTCGCACACTCACGCAAACTCTCTCACTAACTCTCTCACTAACTCACAATAAATCTCTCTACTCTCCAATCTCTCTAGTCTCAAATCTCACCAAACCCTCCAAGGCCTAGACCTGCACCTAACTCGAAAAAGCAATACAGTCAAAGAAGCCATGCTTAGAGCATGCTTATATACCCTATGTAAATGTTTAATGATGTACTGGTTTGCAAAGTAAAGGAGGTTCAGGTGTGCTTTGTTTGTAATTAGTATGTGTGCAATGTGTATTAGTTGTTTGAATTTACGCATGCTCATATTGAATTTGTATTTGCGTAATGTGTATAATGCGATGATGTGATAGTGATCGTTTTGCATAACATTGTCCAAAAGTAGTATCTGTAAATGTAAATGCTGATTTGTGATGGTCTCGTATTTGTGAAATGGTGTAAATGTTTATTTGTACTAATGTTACGTAATCTTTAATGCGAATGTTTTGTTTGTGTATCAGTGTGCAATTCTTTTTTCATGTTGTTTTGTTCCGTGTTGCAACATCTGAACGTATTTATGGATTGTTCGTTTATTGTAAATGTTTTGCATTATTTTTTGTTTCCGATTGTGAATGTGTAATGCGTATGTGCTATGTTGCGTGTGCGATTGTTGTTTGTACATTTGATCTGTGTTTTTGTTGTGCATTATGGGGTATACGTAATATGACAGAGCAGTGTGTATTTCTCGCGAGATCAAGTGTTAGCTGAAAAATCCGTGCTTATTTCATTTAGCATTGATCTCTATGGGAGAATGTTTAACGCGCCCGTGATTACGCTTATTAAATAAACGCGGTAGTCGAGGTTGTTTTCAGACTCGTAATACCTACGTTATAAAAAGATACGCAATGGAAATAACGTACAAGTCATTAGCGAGCAGCCATAACGCAAAACTCGTAATCTGGCTGTTTGTTAATAATCCTTTTCAAATCTGTATTTTAACATTTTTGCTTTTGAGGTTTTTTCCTATTCATTATACTATCTTTATTATATTGTAGAGAATGGTTATTCTGATTCACTCTTGGGACTGTACTACTATTTCTAAGGAAATTGGTTCTTGTTTTCAGGATTCTTTAGAATTTGAATATAACCTTAGTAGAGCATATGTATGTACTGTTTATATTTTTAGCTCGGCTTTATCTGTGGCTGACATTACTGTTCTCTGAACCTTTGTTGAACAGTTAGCATAAGCAGTTTCAGATTCTTAAGTATATAACTCTGCTTATTTACTTTAGATGTATTCATTTAATTATGTTTACTATATTTATTATTATGATTTCAAATATATTTTATTATCTCTATCTTGTTAGGATAATAATTTGTTTGATTTCTATTATCTCCACTATTTCTGAAGGTTTAGAGTTTTTTCTGCCCTACTTTTAGTCCGGTGATGTAGATCAATTGGTGAATGTCCTGTCTACAAACGCTTGTTCTAGATCTAAGGGTCATAGATTCATTTCCCGGCAGGATTAATACAGCCCTTTGGCCTTTGAGGTCAATTTATTGTGTACCATTTATTTGGGTAATAATAACTACTGGTTTTATCAGCTGCTAATTTGGTTAACTCCGAGTCTGAGCACTGAAGAAGCGTTTTTTGTATCCTTCTGGGAGAAAACCGCTATATAATTTCTAGTTATTAGACTGCATGAAGGTGCAGTTCTCAAACCAGTCCTTCTGGTGGGGGGCAGATTAAATTGTTTTTGGATGAACTCAGTCCAAATTCTATATTATTCTTAGGGTTTGAATAGATTTTTAGAATGAGACCTTCTATGGGAAGAATCTTTCTTTCTTAGTACACTCTGTCAATGTTTTTCAGGAGTGATTATGCCAGTTCTTTTTGCAGGAACAGGATTTTGGTTTCTATTCAATTCTATTCTTTGTCCCTAAGAAGAAAGGTTTATTCAGTCCATTCTTGGATCTGAAGACTTTTATATTGTTTTGTTAGAGTCTCAACTTTTAAGTTGACAATTATAAGGACTATTATACCTTTTTTAAAGGCACAGTTTTTGAGTATATGTTGCAATTATAATGCTAATTGTGAGAATTTTATTAATTGTATATTAAACCGTTGCTTGGTATAAAGGATTACATTAGGGTTGTTCACTGATGTCAATCATGAGCCAGGTATTGACCCTTGTGTGTTTCACTTGTTTGTTGACTACATAATTACCCATAAGTATCAAATATGCCAAATGTTGCTGAATATAAATATGCAGTCGTATATTATTGAAACATAAATAAGAATTGGTAACAGTTACCTATTTCAAGTCATCTGCTAATGTTTGTTAACATTAAAGATATGAATCATTGCTCAGGAAAGTGTGTAAAATTTATGGTTCAAATAGTAAAATCTTAGCTTATTTGTTGCCGATTTATACTTATAAGTTTATATACATATTTCAACTCAATATCAGTGTTTATATTTACGCTTGTGCATTATCGTTTTGCTTTAGATAACGTTAGCTCAATCTCTATATATAAACCCCTTGTGGTATTATATTATTTTTGAAAATCGGTACTGTATTTGTTGTTCAGCACAGTATTATTGTTTATATTTACGCCTGTGTATCCACAAAGTGTTTTTCTTTAAATAAGGTCTGCCCAATATCTATAGGTGACCCCCTCAAGGTATTGTTATATTATTTTGGATAGTCGGCACTGTACTATTTTTTAAAAATGTATTTATTTAAGTACGCTTTTATATTTATATATATATATCTGTGTAGCGATCATGTCTCACATGAACATCACTTCCGCTATTATATGGCCTCCATATTTGTATTGCTTATTTAAACAGATATAATTTAGCCAAATATCAAATAATTAAACTAAAGTAGGTATAACTTTTAAAAAAAGAATCCTATACGTTCCCCACTCCCCCCTGACGCACTTAACTAGTATAGCTTTTTCAAAGGCAGCGAGCCAGAGTTTTTTCCGGGTTATATTACTCACTTTGTCCCGCCTCCATTTTCTGATTGGTGCACACATTTGTCAATCACTGATGACATGTTGGTTATCAAGTCTCATTCATACTATTGGATTTCACAAGTCTATCTGGTTCATATATATATTTTCTGCCAGATATAATATTCTGGTTTATCAAAACATGAAGGTTATTTACATTTAGTCACCATCTTCTGTTTCATCAAATTATAAAGTAAATAAAAAAATGTTGAAATGATTTTCTGTCATATATTACTAATTAGCCCCTGAGCCGTAGCAGAGTTTCCCACTCTGGTGCTAACGACGGCTCAGAGCCGTCACTAGCACTCTCCCACCTTGAGGGAGATCTGGGGGCTCCAACCCGCTCCTACCCCGGCGATCGGGCCTGCATAGTGACAGGCATCACAGGGGCTTCCCGTTTTGTGCAATGACGTGATGACGTCACTGCACAACTTTATTAAAAATTTACAATACAAAGTATAGGGAAAGGGGGCATGCTGCTTAGACGCCTGTATCTCAGGCATCTAAGCAGCTACAGACCCCCAAGACCCACCGTTGGAAAGTTAATTGCCTAACCTTTCCAATGGTGTAAGTATTGGGGATCTGGGGAAAAAAAACACAAAAGTAAAAATAAATAAATAAAAAAAAAAAAAAAAAACTTAAATCACCTTAGCACCCAGGTAGGAAAGTGTTAAGCACTCAAAGCGTTAAAGAGACAAAAATAGTGTATGAAAAAAAGTTTTTTTTAGGTAAGTTTCAATGAGTAAAATTTTAATGCTAAGTAAATCCTTTGATAACTAAAATTGTGTATTAATATTTTTTGGACTGATATCTAAGCTTTCTATTGCGCATCTCTCACTATAATTGTGATATACAGTGTCGTAACGTTATTATTTGATAATTTACTTGTATAGAGATCTAAATGGAATGACAGATATAATTCATTTACAGCATATTTGATATTATTTGCATTTCTATTTTGTTTTCTAAAACAGATTGGTCAACTATTTTTTATTTTTTTTTAAATTATTTTTATGGAGGAAATGTTCTCTAATTATTTTGTGTGTTCTTCATATTTTAATTTCTCATGTTATTATGTTATACTTAATCTTGAATCTAATTTTTAAATCCTCAGTTTCATTATCTTGTGTCCCAGTCATGTCATCTTAGATTATTACAAGAAGCTGTCAAAATTATTATTCTCATCTAGTCCATTAGGATGGACTGAGTTGAATAAATATATCCACCTACATTCTTACTGAAGTATAGTTTATATCCATATTGTCTCCTCTAATAACCAAATAAACCTTCTCAATACCTCTACATTTGAGGAATTTGGGATTGAAATGGTGGAATAAAAAAAAAAAAGAGAGGCTACTAAAGTAAGAGAGTTTTCCGTTCTTCAGCATCTTTTGAAGAGTTCTTGATGTTTTGTTTGTGTTCAAAAGTCTGGTTCTCAATTTTCTTGCAGTCATGCCCACGTAAACCTTATTACATGAACAAGATAATTCACAAATGACCCCTTCAGTGGTACATATATTATATTTAGTACATATATTATATTTATTTATTTTATCATTTTTTTGGATCTGTCTATTACTTCTGTTGTTCTAATCATTTATTCACATGTTGAGCAGTTACCGCATGAAAAAGATCCAGGTGTCCATGAGGATAATGTCTTGTCCATGCTAAAGTTGCTACTGGTAACATATTTTTCAGGTTCTTGCTCGTCTATATCCCATTTGGATTCTATACCCAATAATGGGTTCTAGAGTGATATCTGATTGGAGAATATTCCAGTATTTGTTATATTCACCACTTGCTTCACATGGGGATTATATGTGAGAAATAATCAGGTTTGGTTATCATTTGGTTTATTCTTTTATACAGTAAGGATGATCTTTCCATTCTGATTGCTCTGTATTTGGCTTTTTTTATACTTCTCTTACGGCATCCTCTCTCCATCAATCTGTATTCCAATTCTTTGATTCTGATGTGAAAGTCATCTTCATTACTGCAATTACGCTGAATTCAGAGGAATTCACCATTAGGCAGAGATTTGATTGTACTAGGGGCATGTGTGCTACTACTATGGAGTATATTCTTTGTCGCTGTCAATATTCCATATAGATCTGTTGATAATTTGCAATCCTTTCTTTATTATTAAATCGAGGAAGTCAATTGTTGATTTACTTTTTTAAATGATACAGTCATTCTTATTCAGAGTATTAGTAAACTGAGTTAATTCTTCTTCTGTGCCTTCCCATATGAACAGGATATCATCTATATAACAGATCCATAATAGGTTTTTATTAATCATATGAGAATTTTGTTCTGAAAAATACTTCCAAGTTTTTTCACCAGCCAAGAAAAAGATTGGCATAGGTGGGTGCACATGCTGTGCCCATTGCTGTCCCTCTAATTTGTAAATATAATTGATTAGAAAAAGTGAAAAAATTGTAATTGAGTACAAACTAACAATTTAAGTATAAATATATCATGTTATTCACTTTCTTCTGAACCTCCTTGGGGAAAATATCTCACTGCTTTTATTCCCAGTTCATGTTCGATCGATGTGTATAGGGATTCCACATCTGCAGTAACCAGCCATGTGTTATTTATGGAGATGTTTTCTAATCTTTGTAAGACCTCCATAGTTTTCTTGACATATGAAGGTTATTCTGTTACAAATCGTCTTAATCTTAAATCCACGTATTGGGGGCTAGCCTTTTCAGATAAACAATCTATTCCCAATATAAGTGGCCTGCTTTGAGGTGCTTTTATATTTTTGTGGATTTTTGGTATTAGGTAAAAGGTGGCAATTTTTGGGTTGTCCACCATTAAGAATTTGTATTCTCTGTCAGTGATTATTTTATTGTTTGCTGTTTCTTTGAGTATCTTCTCGTACAGATTCTTATAGTTGGGGGTTGCATATCAACTTTTGATAACAGTCTTTATCCTTTAGCAGTTTTTTCACTTCTTTGAGGTATATGTCAATGGGCCAAATTACTATATTGCTCCCCTTTATCTGATTCCCTAATGATGACATCTTTCCACAGTTGGATATCTGCTAGGGCTAACAAAAAAAACAAAACACAGAAACCCCCCCCACCCCCTTAGGTGTCTCAAGGTACAGTGTAGTGTCCATCAAAGTAAACCTTATATCTTGTCCCCTTGTATAAAAATATGTAAACCTGTTTTTGTACTATGCCACAGATTTGTGTAAACTGAGGACTGAATGTGATTATGAACACAGGTTAAGTACGATCAAACTCCCTTCCCTTTTTGAAGTTAGTGACTTTAGTGTTTTTAAGCATTGACTATCTCATCTGGAAACCTCCAAATAAGCTCTTCTAATCGTCTTCTCAGAGTAGCCCCTTTCAAGTAAATGGGAAATCTGAAATAAATTGGCCCTTGGCCACACCAAACCCGGTATGTCATGGGTGACAACTATAACATAAAATGTTACTTTCTTATCCTGACTCTGTGCCTGATGTCTGCCCCTCAATCTAGATCTGGACCTATTTCTATTTTGTCTGTTGAAACGATTATACCAATTGTACACTTTGTTATTAAAATGATCTTCATTATCAATGTTGAATTTTTTAAGCTTAAAATGATCCAATTCCACCCTAAATTTATCAACAGTCTCTTAAGTGATTTGTCCAATTCCTGATACTTGAGGTGAGCCGTATAATTGTTTAACTGCCCCTGTAAATCTGTCACTTCTTCCCTAACTTTGGCGAGCTGAATCTCTTTATGTCGAATAATAAGTTCCATAAGCTTCCTTGAGCAGGTAGTTAGGGCATCATTCCATTCTGTAATGAAAGAGGCATCTTCCAACTGAAATTTATTGAGCCTCAAACCTCTGGGTATCAAGTCCATTAACAAATACTTTTCCAGGGCCCTCTTGTCCCACCAGGTCTTGTACTCTTTAATGAGGCTCCTCTCCATGAGAAAAACGTCACTAATTGATAAAGTGGCCTGTTGATTAACAAATGTGTCCTCATTCTCAATAGTCAGTCTCTCCGAATCCAGGATGGTAAAATGTCTAAGTGAGAATAGGTCTGAATCAGCCATTGTGTGGTTATGTGATTTAACAATATAGTAGAAAAAGGGCTACAGCATAAATAATGCTAAATCTGATGCTGTGCCGAGACACTGAGAGTAAATCAAGTGGCAAACAAAAAAACAAAACACAGACCCCCCCTTAGGTGTCTCAAGGTACAGTGTAGTGTATCTTATATCCAGTCCCCTTGTATAAAAATATGTAAACCAGTTCACATTAAAGCTACATCAGGAGCAAGAATAAATGTTGAGATTATACTCAATACAGATATGTAGATAAGCATAGATGCAAGTGCAGGCTCAGCGGATCGTTCTCCGGAACAGTTTACCATACTTAAAGGGACACTGTACCCAAAATTTCTCTTTCGTGATTCAGATTGAGCATGAAATTTTAAGCAACTTTCTAATTTACTCCTATTATCAAATTTTCTTCATTCTCTTGGTATCTTTATTTGAAATGCAAGAATGTAAGTTTAGATGCCGGCCCATTTTTGGTGAACAACCTGGGTTGTCCTTGCTGATTGGTGGATAAATCCATCCACCAATAAAAAAGTGCTGTCCAGAGTACTGAAACAAAAAAAAGCTTAGATGCCTTCTTTTTCAAATAATGATAGCAAGAGAACGAAGAAAAATTGATAATAGGAGTAAATTAGAAAGTTGCTTAAAATTGCATGCTCTTTCTGAATTAGAAAAGAAAAAATTTGGGTACAGTGTCCCTTTAAGTTTCTATTTTGTCAAGCTTACCACACCTCAATCCGTGGTCGGTCCGGGTCCCCGCTTTGTAAAGAGAGCCTCACTTACAGCTCTCCATCTCCCAAAAACTCCTTGCTTGTCGAAGAAACGCTAGCAGGCGTTAGCGTATAGTGAAATGCTCCTCAGATTGCATCTCACGCTAGTGACTGAAAGGGTACTCCATATAACATCACATCCAGCTCTTGAGAGATTGGTCAATGTGCCGAGGCTCCAGTCAGTAAGGAATCAAATGGATAAACTGTCAGGAAACCAACGAACCTCCAGGCACATGATTGAAAATTTAAAATCCAAAATTTATTATAGTCACATAACCATCACAGTAAAAAATGAAAAGTAGAAAAACAGTTCTAAAAACACGGCATCCTGTCTCCTGTCTTACGCGTTTCGGCAGACCTGTGCCTTAATCATAGACATAGTTCATGGCTGGACTTAAATAACTGTACATGATAATTACTTAAAGGGACAGTCTACACCAGAATTTTTATTACTTTAAAAGATAGATAATCCCTTTATTACCCATTCCCCAGTTTTGCATAACCAACACGGTTATAATAATATACTTTTTACCTCTGTGATTATCTAAGCCTCTGCAAACTGCCCCTTTATTTCAGTTCTTTTGACAGACTTGCAGTTTAGCCAATCAGTGCCTGCTCCCAGATAACTTCACGTGCACGAGCACAGTGTTATCTATATGAAATATGTGAACTAACACCCTCTAGTGGTGAAAAACTGCTAAAATGCATTCTGAAAAGAGGTGGCATTCAAGGTCTAAGAAATTAGCATATGAACCTCCTAGGTTAAGCTTTCAACTAAGAATACCAAGAGAACAAAGCAAAACTGGTGATAAAAGTAAATTGGAAAATTGTTTAAAATTACACGCTCTATCTGAATCATGAAAGTTTATTTTGGCCTAGACTGTCCCTTTAATTGAAAATAAGCTGTTTAAATTAGGAGACAAACACTAAATCTCACTTAGTACCCCTGTCAGGGGCTCAGCAGCCATATTAGAAAAGGGCAAACATTTGCTATTAGCGGATATAATAAACCAAAACACATCAGCTACATATAGCCAGTTATACATAACATCAGTATCAGAACCTCATCATGTATAATTATATATATAGGACAATATAGTATTCAAAAACATATACAATATTGCGTGTCATATATAGGGGAAAACTTCATAATACTTCATAATAAGCCAGATTGTTTATAACACATGCCAGCCTCATCTCTACCCCCTAGAGTCACATTAGTCCAAAGTGATGTATGTATAAAGTGATGTGACTCAAATGGGGAGAAATTGAACAGTACCCCACAAACAGGGGAAGGACCAACTGCATCCACTTCATTCATACCCCCCAGAAATAAAACGTGTACTAACCAGACATGAGTACATCATTGCGCGGATGTGTGTTAATCTGACAGACAAAACTCTGTGTGCAGAACTAACCTGTAACTTCTAGAAGGCTAAGGGACATACGCTAACTCGATGAACGTAAATTTGACAAGCATAAATCTGACTTTAGCAAACCTGGCGTGCGAAAACAGGCCACTCGCGAAAAACTAAGTATACTAAAAACCCGCTGTGCACAAAGCAAAGGTAATATTAAAGGATCTGTCCATGGAATCATCAATTACTGTTGGGAATATCACTCCTGGCCAGCAGGAGGAGGCAAAGAGCACCACAGCAAAGCTGTTGAGTATCACTTCCCTTCCCACAATCCCCAGTCATTCGACCAAAGGAAAAGGAGAGAAAGGAAATAACACAAGGTGTAGAGGTGCATGAGGTTTAGACAAAAAAAAACTGTCTGAAAAAAGGGGTGGGCCGCGGACTCACCGTGTCTAGAAATAAATACATTTATCAGGTAAGCATACATGTTGTTTTCTTTCTTAAGAAACGGTAAGTCCACAGAATCATCAATTACTGTTGGGAATCAATACCCAAGCTAGAGGACACAGATGATTAGGGAGGGACAAGACAGGGGACCTAAACAGAAGGCACCATCGTTTGAAGCGCCTTTCTCCCAAAAGAAGCCCTAGCTGAGGCAAAAGTATCAAATTTAGAAAATTTAGAAAAAGTGTGCAAAGAAGACCAAGTCGCAGCCTTGCAAATCTGTTCTACAAAGGCCTCATTCTTGAAAGCCCAAGAAGAATTAACAGCCCTAGTGGAACGAGCTATGATTCTCTCAGGGGGCTGCTGTCCAGCAGTCTCATATGCCAAACAAATAATACTTCTCAACCAAAGAGAAAGAGAAGTAGCGGTTGCTTTCTGACCCTTGCGTTTCCCAGAAAAACACACAAACAAAGCTGAAGACTGGCGAAAATCCTTCGTCACCTGCAAATAAAATTTAAGAGCCCGCACAACATCAAGGTTGTGTAACAAATGTTCCTTATGAGAAGAAGGATTAGGACAAAGAGAAGGAACAACAATTTCCTGATTAATATTTCTGTCCGAAACAACCTTAGGATGAAAACCAAACTTGGTACGAAGAACTGCCTTATCTGCATGAAATATGAGATAAGGAGAATTACACTGCAAAGCTGAGAGTTCAGAAACCCTCCGAGCAGAAGAGATAGCAGTAAGAAACAAAACCTTTCAAGATAATAACTTAATCTATGGAATGTATCGGCTCAAAAGGAGCATGTTGCAAAACTTTAAAAACAAGGTTATGGCTCCAAGGTGGAGCAACAGATTTAAACACAGGCCTGATTCTGACCAAGGCCTGACAAAAGGATTGCACATCTGGCACGTCTGCCACGCACGTGTGCAGCAAAATAGATAATGCAGAGATCTGACCCTTCAGAGTACTGACAGACAAACCCTTCTCCAGACCTTCCTGGAGAAAAGACAAAATTCTTGGGATCCCCTTAGACTCACACCAATAAAAATATTTACGCCATATCTTATGGTAAATCTTTCAAGTGACAGGTTTACGAGCCTAAATCATGGTCTCAATGACCGACTCGGAAAAACCGCGCTTAGCTAAAATCAAGCGTTCAATCTCCAAGCAGTCAGCTTCAGAGAAACGAGATTTGGATGAAGAAAGGGCTCCTGAAGTAAAAGGTCCTTCCTTAGAGGAAGTCTCCACGGAGGTAGAGACAACATTTCTACTAGATCTGCATACCAGATCCTTCAAGGCCACGAAGGAGCTATTAGAATCACGGACGCTCTCTCCTGCTTGATCCGAGCAATGACTTGTGGAAGGAGAGCAAACTGAGGAAACAGATATGCCAACCTGAAGTTCCAAGGAACTGCCAGAGCATCTATCAGAAAGGCCTGAGGATCTCTTGACCTGACGAGACGCCATCAGATCCAATTCCGGTAACCCCCATTTGGTTGTTAACCTGGAGAACACTTCCGGATAGAGTTCCCACTCCCCGGGATGGAAAGTCTGTCTGCTCAGGCTTCCCGATTGTCACTCCTGGGATGTGGATGGCAGATAGAAAGTAATTGTGAGCCTCCGTCCACTGAATGATTCGCACCACCTCCTTCATGGCTAAGGAACTCAGAGTTCCCCCCTGTTGGTTGATGAAAGCCACTGAGGTTATGTTGTCCGACTGGAACCTTATAAACCGGGCTAAAGCCAGTTGAGGCCAAGCCATCAAGGCATTGAAGATCGCTCTCAACTCCAATATGTTTATGGGGAGAGCAGATTCCTCCTGAAACCAAAGTCCCTGTGCCTTCAATGAGTCTCAGACTGCTCCCCAACAAATCAGGCTGGCATCCATGGTCACAATTACCCATGAGGGGCTCCGAAAGCATGACTCCTGGGACAGATGTTCTTGAGACAGCCACCACGGCAGAGAGTCTTTTGTTGATTGATCCAGAACTATCCTCTGAGACAGGTCTGCATAATCCCCGTTCCATTGACTGAGCAAGCATAGCTTTAGGGCTCTCAAATGGAATCGAGCAAAGGGAAATATGTCCATAGAAGCCACCACCAAACCAATTACCTCCATACATTGGGTCACTGATGGCCTACAGCCGACTGTAGAGATAGGCAAGAGGAAAGAGTCTTGGCTCTTCTGACCTCCATCAGAAATATTTTCATTGATAGGGAATCTATAATGGTTCCTAAGAAGACCACTCTTGTAGCCGGAACAAGAGAACTTTTTTTAAAATTCCCCTTCCATCCGTGGGAATAAAGAAAAGACAACAAGATCTCTGTATGAGTTTTGCTAGTTGAAAAGATGGCGCCTGAACCAGAAAGTTGTCTAGATAAGGTGCCACAGCAATTCCCCGGGACCGAATTACTGCCAACAGAGCTCCCAGGACCTTTGAGAAAATTCTGGGAGCTGTGGCGAGGCCAAATGGAAGCGCTACAAATTGAAAATGTTTGTCCAGATACGCAAATCTCAGAAATTTGTGATGATCCCTGTGAATGGGAACATGCAGGTACGCATCCTTCAGGTCTATGGTCGTCATGAATTGACCTTCTTGAACCAGAGGAAGAATGGAACGGATAGTCTCTATCTTGAAGGACGGCACTCTGAGAAATTTGTTGAGGAACTTTAGATCCAGAATAGGCCTGAAAGTTCCTTCTTTTTTGGGCACCACAAACAGGTTGGAGTAGAACCCGAGACCCTGTTCCTGTATTGGAACTGGAACTATCACTCCCAAGAGGGAAAGATCCTGTACACATTTCAAGAATGCCTCTCTTTTTATCTGGGCTACAGATAATCTTGAGAGGTGGAACCTGCCCCTGGGAGGAAAGGTCTTGAACTCTAACTTTTAGCCCTGGAATACTATGTCCACGGCCCATGGGTCTAGGACATCTCGTTCCCAAGCTTGAGAGAACTGAGAGAGTCTGCCCCCCACTTGATCCGGTCCCGGATAGGGGGCAGACCCTTCATGCTGCCTTAGATTCAGCTGCGGGTTTCTTTGATTGCTTCTCCTTGTTCCAAGACTGACTGGGCTTCCAAGAAGGCTTGGACTGATCCTGCTTGGTAGAGGAGGGGGAAAACTTACCTCTGAAGTTATGAAAGGAACGAAAATTACTCTGACGTCCTTTCGATTTGTTCTTCTTGTCTTGAGGCAGAAAGGATCCTTTACCACCCGTGATATCAGAAATAATTTCTGTCAACCCTGGCCCAAACAAGGTCTTTCCCTTGTAAAGCTTAGATTTGGAAGACACATCTGCTGACCAAGATTTAAGCCAAAGCGTTCTACACGTTAAAATTGCAAAGTCAGATATTTTGGCTCCCAACTTAATGACCTGCAAAGAGGCGTCAGTGATAAAGGAATTGGCTAACTTGAGAGTCTATCCTATCCTGTATCTCCTCCAAAGGAGTCTTAGCTTGGAGGGACAAAGAGTCAAACCAATAGGCTACCGCACTTGTTACTGTAGCAATACATACCGCCCGGTTGCCATTGAAAACCCTGATGAATATACATCTTTTTAAAGAAAGCCTCCAGCTTCTTATCCATAGGGTCCTTGAAAGAGCAACTATCCTCAATAGGAATAGTAGTCCTCTTGGCCAGTGTAAAAATCGCCTCTTCCACCTTGGGGACCACCTGCCACGACTCCTAAATGGAATCAGCCACTGGGAACATCTTCCTAAAGACTGGAGAGGGAGAAAAGGGAATTCCTGTTCTCTTCTATTCCTGGGCAATAATCTCCGTAGCACGGTCTGGCACTGAAAATACCTCCCCTGGGGAGGGAACGTCAAAGTAGCTATTTAATTTGCTAGATTTCTTAGGGTTGACAACGACAGGAGTATTGGAGTCGTCCAAAGTAGCCAAAACCTCCTTTAATAAAACACAAAGGTGTTCAAGCTTAAATCTGAAGAAAACCACTTCAGCATCAGAAGAAGGAATTACACTATCCGAATCTGAGATTTCACCCTCAGAGTCTACCGAAGTATCCTCCTCTTCCAACATATGTGAAAGAGCCACTTGGTTAGCCTGTACTGGATCAGAAACCTTACTATCTGATTCTTTAATTTTCCTCTTACGCCTCCCCTGAAGCATGGGGATGGCATCTAGCGCCTCAGATACTGCTGAGGATACCTGGGCAGCAATTTCAGCCTTCAAATACACTTTGTCAGGAGATTGTGAGGAACCACAGGACACTGCATGTGATGCCGATAAAGTCTGAAACACTTGAGGAGAAGGCTGTGGCATCGCCTGAACAGCTTCAACTTGAGAGAAAGATGGCTCAGAAACAAAACGTCTATCCTTATACATCAAAGTTCTTTCAATGCAAGAAGAGCAAGAAGAACAAAAAGGCAAAGGGGGGTTGAACCTGGGTATCAAAGCAAAGGTTGCACTCTATAGAAGGCGACTCTTGGTCCATATTGCAAGCAAACTTTAACAAGTTATGCTTACCTGATAATTTTCTTTTCTTCCGATGGAAAGAGTCCACAGCAGCATTCATTACTTTTGGGAAATAAGAACCTGGCCACCAGGAGGAGGCAGACACCCCAGCCAAAGTCTTAAATACTCCTCCCACTTACCTCATCCCCCAGTCATTCCTCCGAGGAACAAGGAAACGTAGAAGAAATATCTGGGTGAAAAGGTGCCAGAAGAATAAAAAACAAAGACGCACCACATAAAAAAGACAGGTGGGGAGCTGTGGACTCTTTCCATGGGAAGAAAAGAAAATGATCAGGTAAGCATAATTTATGTTTTTCTTCCTAAATGGAAAGAGTCCACAGCTACATTCATTACTTTTGGGAAAACAATACCCAAGCTATAGAGGACACTGAATGCCAAAACGGGAGGGTACAATAGGCGGCCCATTCTGATGGCACCAGGTCTAAAACCACTACCCAACAAAAAACCCTGCTTCGCCCCAAGGCCGAGAAAACAAAAAGGGAAAAGGCCCCAAGGACACTGACCACAGATAGCCCGGAAGCCTAGCTAGAGACCGCAACATCAGACACAACTGAGCCAACAGTCCTCCGGGAGACACCGGCTCAACAGTCGGTCCCCCACCACACACCCTTTACTAGCGAAGGGAACCCCTGCCGAAACTTCCAAAGGAATAAGGCAGAGAAGAACCAAATGGGAACCGAAAACTCCATAAAAGGAAAAACCCCCATCAAACCAAGCTTGCAAGACCTAAATGGGTCCTGACAGCAAGGGGAGGCAACGCCCATTCCAAATAGAAACCACAAGGTTTAGAACTGGTAGCAGAACAGAGAAAAAGTTCTCCCAACATCCTGCAAGGATTGGAACAGCTAGCTAGCACTCGATAAAGGCGCAAACAGCTGTACCTGGTTTCAAAGAGCAACCCTTCACTTGCCAGCAAGTCAACCAGCACCTAGGAACAACTGAAAACGGAGACCAAACATCATCCGAACTCAGAACCCTGAGGAATTCAGGCAAAATTACATGTAGCAGACCCAGACGAAGGTAAACACCTGAGTCAAGAACACGCAGCCATACTCAGGATGACACAGAAGAAAAACTTGCTAGAAGCGGCTACCAAAATGTAGAGTGCTAAACCTCCACTAAAGAAGGCACACTCTAGGCAACCGAAACTGCCAGACCTACACTCAGGTCTCAAAATAAAAGGAGAGCCCAGAACCTCAATGAGGACCAATGCGCCCACAAGATCTGAGAGAACAACGGATCTCAGGGCCTACCTCCAGCCGGGCCAGTCCAAGAATCGTCACGTCTGAAACCAGGGGATCAGAAAAACCCCAGGCTCAAACGAGCGAAAAAAATGGCACATCCATTACAATAGTGCTTGGGTAAATACCACATGGAGACCGACGACAAGGCCGTAGACCTAGAGATCTAGTTAAAGGCCCAACATAGACTCAAGGCAGAGCCAGCAACTCTCCAAATGGACCGAACAACCCTCTCCGAAATAGGTTAACCTGTCTGTCCTAACCTCTTGAATCCAGGAGAAGCCCTGATAGAGACCACACTTCCGAAAGAAGGATATAATCCCCCCCAAAACAAAGGGGGGCGGAGCACCTGCCCCTAGGACACAGCCATAGTCTGAACCGAGAGAACAATTCTCCAACGCCCTGACCTGGAAGGAATCCCCTGAAGAATTTAACTGGCTAGCACACAGATCAAGGTGCCATAGCTGTAGTGATCCCACAGCGAACCCCTTTGCTTGCAGAGCAGGGAAGCCATCACACTATTTCAGCAAGCTGACCAAGGGAAACCGACCAAGGAGAAAGGCAAGCCCAGGGGGCATCGGCACCCAGAAAACCTAGTTAACTGAACCAATTCAACTAGCCCAACCAAAGGACACAGCCCAAGTTTCCTGGAACTGGGGAACTCCGGACCAGCTCTAGATCCAAACAGTCCGGTACAACCCGCAACAGGATACACAAAGGAAACGCTGAGAAAAACCTCAGTCACCAGAACAAAAAGAGCGAGGAGAGGTCCGAGCCCCCAAATAAACAAAAAACGGAAACTGAAATCCCCCATCTGATATAAAACCAGACTCCCGAGAGATACCATACAATGTACAAAGTAACAACGAGAAAAACTCGCAAGTCCCGACCAGAAGACGAGACCACCCCTTGCCAGAGTCCAACGCTCTGAGGAGCTAAGGAAGCAAAGACCGAAACAAGGTCACTAGAGCTCTAGGCGCAATAGGCACACTACGACCAAGAACAAGGGGATACCTCGAGGACAAAGTCACTCGAACAAAGGCTAGTCTCCACATCACCCCCAAAAAATCAGAGGAGAAGATGAAAGAAGGATGCGGAGCATCCCCCAGCTCCGGGGAAGAAACCCTAAACAGAGCTCAAGGAGACCACACTGCCCATGTCCATAAAAAAGAAACCAACTCCTGAAGGGAACCAGGTTCCCCGAAGGAACCAGAGGAATGGACGAAGTCCGAAAGGTCTCAAGAGAGAATCACAGCAGGAAAAAGTCCAAGGACAATTCCAGAGCCTCAGAAGGCCAAACCGATCAAAACAGCGGTAAGGAGGCGCTAAGCCCCCAATCCTCCCAAGAGAGGAAGGAAACTCTAGGCCCTGAGGAAAGAGAGTGTCGCAGTGGAACTCCACTGACCCGGTCACCAGATTGAATACTGAATAAGGACTGACACAATCCTCCCAGCCATACGGATCCTTTTAGATTGTTTAACTGAACTTGTAAAGAAAAACAAGAAAACACACAAATAATAACGTGAGCAGTCAGGGCCCCACCGGACCAGCCAGGCAGAACAGGCACCACATGTCTGAATAAGCCACAGGACTGAATCCCATCAGGAGCAGCTGCAGCTGAGGTCATAACTGTCAAGTTGGCTAAATCCTCCCTCAAAGGGGAAGGTAAAACAGACAAACCTAGGACGAACGTGTTCCTTAAACTTCTAAAGAAGCAACCAGAGAGAATCGATCCCAGAAGTTCCCGAAGGAAACACATATTCGAAATTAAAAGACATCCTAACCGGATAAAATAAAATAAAAGGCAACCCGTAGGTTAACGCCCACGAAGAAAGCAGGCATACCCGCAGGACCAGCCAAACGGAAACCCGATCTTCCAATAAAAAAGTGTGAAAGATCTCAATAATCAGACAATTTGGAAATTCCGTATTCCCTTCTTGTCTAATGAGGTGAGCCATTCGAAGTAGAAGACTGTGGATTTCCGTATCTGTTAAGGATAGAATACTCTAATAACTCAAAAACGTGTCTGAGTAAAATGCGACGCGCTATTCTTTAATGAAAGGCACAACATTTAGGTACAGCTACACCCGCAGGGCACTGTATAGGCCCACCCAAGGCCGGTAGACCCGGGACGATCGGGCATGAGCACAAACGCAAATAAACGTCTGGACTTTGCAGACGCATAATTGCCAAAATTGTGAAAGCGAAAACGAGCTGCAACCTCCGGGGGGAACAAGTCGTCCTGTAAGGAGGGATAAGCATAATCTGGGTTACCCGCATGTGTAGTAGTAGGGAGCGGTAGGGAACTCGCCTCATGGAGGACAGAGGCGGATGGCTCAGCAGACCCCTGATTCCCCGAGCCGAGGAACAGGGCGCTCTCATACGGCATATCGAACATAACTGATTGACCTGTGTCAACGGGGCCAATTCGCATTCTTCACAAATTAAAGAATCTGAAATTTGAACAGTCTCAGCATCAGAATCCTCCATAACTATATAGAGAATATAATAATATGGACTAAGAAAAAAAACTTAAACGGCACCTGACACCCACAATGGCTTGGGCACTCACCACCCTCCTAGAACCAGACACAAGCAGACTATAATTTTTTATCCGCCACACGGTCAGGAATGCGGAAATGGAAGACCAAAACGTAAACACGTCAAGTCACAAGATGAACCGTACTGTCCAAAAAAAGCGCGCCCAACCATAAGGTTGCGGTCACTTCCAAAGGCCTTTATGTTCTAAGCCAAGAGCCCAGTTAACACTACACATAAGCAGATTGAATCACATAACAAACATGATTAAAAACCCCCACTATTCAATAATCCCCCCTCGGGAGATATTAACCATCACTGAGACCCTATAAATATACTTAATAAGTCCCGCAAGATAGTTCCTTATGGGAAAACATAAGTTACGGTACATTCTGATAAGTAAAATGAAATGATCTTACCGGAATCTACGCCGTGAAACAGGAACACGGCCCTTCAAGTGTGACGAATAGTAGCAGCACCTCCACTATGGACTTGAGAGAAGAAAACAGGCAGCGAAGCGAAGTTCGACAATGCTGATTGCTTTTGGAGCTGTTAATATGAGTCAGGATAGTTTCGCAGAGAGACTCTACCTGCATCTCCAGACTTTTCATCCAGGCCCTCACTGAGAGACTAATAGGATTACTTAAAACTCCCATCCCATGTCGAAGAGTACTACCCTCCATAAAAAGACAAAACAAACTTCTGACACTTTTATGCCAACCTCCTGGGATGAAAGGCAAAGAATGACTAGGGGATGAGGAAAGTGGGAGGAGTATTTAAGCCTTTGGCTGGGGTGTCTTTGCCTCCTCCTGGTGGTCAGGTTCTTATTTCCTAAAAGTAATGAATGCAGCTGTGGATTTTTTTTTCTTTTTTATTCTTAGTACAATATATATACTGTCTCTAAGATTAATCACAAGGACAAAAAGACCCTTAACCGCTTAAGGAAACGACTTAGTCAATTATTACAAAAATTCAAAAGCCAATTTCAAAATAAATTTTGGACAAGTAATTAGTTTGAAAAGACTTTAAATCCAAGGCAACCTCCACACCTCAGCGCTAAGCTGAGGCACCTACCTGCCCCTCAATGCTTTCAAGGCTGATGGCGTGGACGGAGCAGAACCGATAACAACGAGGCAACGGAAGTTACTATGGCTGCATCCGCTTAGGAAAGCACACGCTAGCAGCCCTTGCCGAAGAAGGATCTGCCTCTGCAGTGACGTCAGAGGCGGTCCCGTCGGTCATATTGCCTGTAAAAAAAAAAACCGTAGTCTAATAAAACAATTGAACCCACACCAAAACGTACTGAACCAGAACTCATTCACCCACAGCCTTAAAGATCAATGTCTCTAACAAGTCACGCAGTGTCAAACATCCTGCCCATATGATTCCTGAACTTCAGGAATGTTTAAGTCCTGCATAAGGTGCATTCTATTAACTGCTGGAGTGCCACACTTCTTCATAAGTGTGGCACTCATAAATCATAAACTCTTGATAGAAGAATCTCTGACACCTAAACTTCACCTCCTCCTTGCACTGAAGGCAAAGAGAATGATTGGGGATTGTGGGAAGGGAAGTGATACTCACCAGCTGGCCAGGAGTGATATTCCCAACAGTAACTGATGATTCCGTGGACTCACCGTGTCTTAAGAAAGAAATATACTTACCCATAGACACTCATCCACTATCAATAAATTATCAGACAGCAAAAACAGGAATGAAACATATCAGCAGAGGTTATGGAATAGGAGTATAATGTAGATCCATAAAGGGAGGCAGAAGTCATGTCCCTGCGACCGATTACAGAGGGCCTATGAAGGATTTCCCATGAGATGAAACCATCGTATCCAACCATAACCGAAATACATCCCCCTGACAAGCACTGTACTCTGAGGGGAACCGGGCCTCAACATAGACTGAAAACCCCTTTCTCTGAAGATCACATGTACATATTCATTCTTCAACCACCTCCAGCGAAGGCAAAGTAAAGACTGAGGTATGTGTAAGGAGTTTTATAGAGCTCTTGAGGTTTGGGAATCTTTGCCTCCTCCTAGTGTTAGAGAAGAGTAATGGATTGTGGACTCTCACCACCTGAATGAAAGTTATTATTTTTGTGGAGGATTTTAAATGCTGGGACAAAGCCCATGAGGCCCTATATTTACAACCCACCTCTGGTGATGTCACATGCCATACGGCCAGAAATGTGGGCATCTATGTGCAAAAGAGTTTAAATAGTTAATGTGCATTTAAATGTTAATGTTCAAATTTAAAGAGTTAATGTGCATTTAAATGTTAGGTTTCATCCAATGTTTACCTATGCAGTTTTTAATATTTAACTGCTGAGCTTTCATATGCATGTTAGAAAATGTGTGCCTTTAAAAGGGACATGAAACCCATTTCTTTTCATGATTCAGATACAATACAAAATTCCAAGGATTCCAATTTAGTACTTTTACCAAATGTACTTTGTTCTCTTGCAATTCTTTGTTGAAAAGCAGGTATGCAAGCTCAGGAGCGTGTACTTGTCTAAATCACTTTAGGGCAGAAGTTTTACAAGAATGCATTTAACAATGTTATAAATCTGCAACAGCACTATGTGGCAGCAGTTGACTGACATATAGGGCTCAATTTATCAATATCAATCTTTTGGGGAATTCTCCTTTCTGCTCTCCTATCAGTTCTCCTTTGGAGGGGCGTACCTGTGCACCTGTATTTATCATAAAAAAGTTGTTTTTCTCTATAGGAGAGCTGAGGAGAACTAATGATACATTTCTCTAGTCGGATTAGTATCTGCGCCCTATTTATAACCGAAAATAAGCAACTATTCTCTATGTCAGTCATATATAAGCCAATATATATATACATTTATACAGCCTCCCTAGTAGCTTTGTTACTTCTTTCTGAATGATAAAAGAAAGAATTTTGGTTCCTTTAATAGCACCTGTAAACAGAAATATGTGACTGTATCTAAAGGAGCATTATAGTTAGAAAACAATTAATCAATATCAATAGATCACTTTATTTTCTGATTAGGTAGAAGGAAAAATAAGCAGTCTCCCACCACTGCAACCACCTATGAGTTGCCTGCAGACCTAGGGGCCGATTTATCATGTCCGCCAGACATTGCTGAATGCCGACAGCCTATGCTGTTGACATTTAAAATTGCACAAGCAGTTCTGGTGAACTGCTTGTGCATTGCCGCCCCCCTGCAGATTTGCGGCCAATTGGCTGCTAGCAGAGGGGGGGGGTCAATCAACCCGATCGTACACGATCGGGCTAATTGATGTCCGCAGCCTCAGAGCAGGCGGACGAGTTAAGGAGCAGTGGTCTTAAGACCGCTGCTTCTTAATTCCTGATTCAATTAGAAGCATTGGGGCCCCCTAGTGCATCTTCCTGCAAATCACAGATAGGGCCATTAATGTGCTAGTGTTTATCTAGAATACAGGGGTGGTTTATTAGGAAATAAACACATTTATCAATATAGCGTGCTTTATTTGTCTAAACAAACCTGAAAATAGCAATTCAATTTAAACCCAATGTTAGTGGCATTTTCAATTAAATATGTGTTGCTGTTAGCAACTAATCCTTCTATATGCTCTTAACCAATAAAAAGGACCATCACATTAGAATAAGGTTATTAAGCAGCTGTTTGTATACTTAAGATAACTAAACTACATTAAAGGGACATGTAAAACAAAATTAAAGTTTCATGATTCAGATATAGTGTGCAATATATATATAAAAAAATCTAATTTAATTATATTGTCAAATATTACTTCTTTCTATTGGTATTGTCAGAGCATACTGAGGTAGACTCAGGAGCGTGTATGTGTCAGTAACGAAATGTACAACACTGTTACAAACAGATGCTGCCATACAGTTCTCAAGACACCTGCACGCACCTAAGCCTACCTCATTATGCTCTCATAAGCCAAGTGTCAACAAAGGAGACCAAGAAAAGAATCTAAATTTGATAATAGAAGTAAACTTAACCCCCCCCATAAAATGTACATTCTATCTGAATAATGAAAGATTAACCTTCACTTTCATGTCCCTTTAACAAAATGGCTCAATAATCCGTTAAAGGGATACAAAACACATTTATTCTTACATAAATTAGCCAGAGCATGCAATTTTAAACAACTTTTCAATTTACTTATATAATCTAATTTGCTTCCTTATCTTGGTTATCCTTAGTAGAAAAAGCATACCTAGGACGGCTCAGGAGCAGCAAGCTGCTGATTGGTGGCTGCACACAAATGCCTCTTTTCATTGGTTTACCAAATGTGTTGAGCTAGCTCCCAGTAGTGCATTGCTGCTCCTTTAACAAAGGATATCAAGAGAATGACAAACATTTGCTAATAGAAGTACATTGGAAAGTCACATGTTCTATCTGAATCATGGAAGAAAATGTTTGGGTTTCATGTCCCTTTTAAGTAATTTGTACAACAGGTAATATGGTCAGGTTACACTTGTCTCATAGGGTAAAGTAACTGCTTTCCAATAAATTCTTCCCCTGACAAATCATAGGGTATTTATAAACCCATTAGTTTAATAATTAGCTTATTATTATTATTATTAAAGGGACATAATGCTCATTTGCTAAATCACATGAAACTGATGCAGCATAACTAAAAAGCAGACTAGAAAATATCACCTGAGCATCTCTATGTAAAATAGGAAGATATTTTACCTCAAAATCAGCATCAGTAGTGCCGAGGGAACAAGGAAAAGTAGGAGAAACATTAGGGTATAAATGGTGCCAGAAGAATAAAATAAATAATAGGGGACCGCCCATAGACAAGAAAAAACGGACGGGGGCCGTGGACTCTCCCTATCCAGAAGGAAAGGAATTTATCTGGTAAGCATAAATATGTTTTCCTTCCTAAGATAGGGAGAGTCCACGGCTTCATTCCTTACTGTTGGGAAAACCTATACCAAGCTCCAGAGGATACTGAATGAATAACAGGAGGGAACAAAAAGGAAGAGGCGGACCCTATTCTGAGGGCACTACAGTCTGCAAAACTTTCTCCTGAAAGCTGCTTCAGCCGAAGCAAAAACATCAAACTTGTAAAATTTTGAAAAAGTATGTAAGGAGGACCAGGTAGCTGCCTTACAAATCTGATCCATAGAGGCTTTGTTCTTAAAGGCCCAAGAGGCAGCCACTGATCTAGTGGAATGAGCCATTATCCCGCTGTCTCGTAAGCTAAGTGGATGACACTCCTTAACCAAAAAGATAGGGAAGTCTAAGTAGCCTTCTGCCCCTTACGCTTCCCCGAATAGACAACAAAGAGGAAGATTGTCTAAACTCCTTAGTAGCCTGAAGATAGAACTTCAAGATGAGAACCACATCCAAATTGTGAAGTAAGCGTTCCTTCGATGAAGAAGGATTAGGACACAAGGAAAGAACCACAATCTCCTGATTGATGTTGCGATCTGACACAACCTTAGGAAGAAAACATAATTTAGTACATAAACTGCCTTATCTGCATGAAAAATCAGATAAGGGGGCTCACATTGCAAAGTAGAGATCTCAGAAACTCTGCGCGCAGAGGCAATAACCAATAAAAAAGAGAACCTTCCAAGATAACAATTTAATGTCAACGGAATGCAGAGAACTCCTTAGTAGCCTGAAGATAGAACTTCAAGATGAGAACCACATCCAAATTGTGAAGTAAGCGTTCCTTCGATGAAGTAGGATTAGGACACAAGGAAAGAACCACAATCTCCTGATTGATGTTGCGATCTGACACAACCTTAGGAAGAAAACCTAATTTAGTACATAAAACTGCCTTATCTGCATGAAAAATCAGATAAGGGGGCTCACATTGCAAAGTAGAGATCTCAGAAACTCTGCGCGCAGAGGCAATAGCCAATAAAAAGAGAACCTTCCAAGATAACAATTTAATGTCAACGGAATGCAGAGGCTCAAATGGAACCTGTTGCAAATCTCGAAGAACAAGATTTAGGCTCCAAGGAGGAGCCCCAGATCTAAACTCACTTCTGATCCTAATCAGAGCCTTAAAGGACTGCACGTCTGGGAGCTCAGCCAGTCTCTTGTGCAATAAAACCGACGGGGCTGAAATCTGTCCCCTCAGGGAACTAGCAGAAAGGCCCTTCTGACCATCCTAGAGAAAAGATAAGATTCCTTGCCAGGAAAAACCACGCTCTTCACATCAGAATAAGTAGGTCCTCCACCCCTTGTGGTAGATACGCAGAGTAACTGGTTTACAAGCTTGAATAAGAGTATCAATGACACTCTTAGAGAAACCTCTCTTGGCTAAGACTAAGCGTTCACGCAGTTAGCCTCAGAGAATCTAGATTTTGATGAACAAATGGACCTTGTACCAGCAGGTCTCTGCGACAAGGTAACTTCCACACTAGATCTGTGAACCACATCCTTCGCGGCCACGATGGAGCAATAAGGATTACTGATACCCGCTCTTGCTTGATGTAGTCAAATCGGCAGACAAAGGAGGGAGGGTATTGTAATCCTAAAATAAAGTAGATTACAATAAAGAATCAGACAGAATTTTAGGAGATTCTGAGGACCTATGAGGTCCTATAACTCAGATCCCACAAGAAGATATAAAGAAGAACTAGACTCCATACTTCTGTCAGCAAAAAGGAGAGGTATTATCAACAATCAGGAATACAGGTATATATCTATGAAACACCCAAGGATACCTGTATTCTACTACCTTCCTAAAATACATAAAAGGTTGGATAACCCCCCCGGAAGGCCTATCATATCCGGTATTGGTTCCATCACCTGCAACCTATCAGAATATATTGATAGGAGACTTCAGAAACATGTACAAAAACTACCATCCTATCTTAAGGACTCTACGGAAGTCCTGAATTTACTCAATAGTCTGGAATGGGATGACCAATACATATTAGCTACCTGTGATGTCACTGCTCTTTGTCCGAGTATCCCACACGATTTGGGTTTAGAAGCAGTGGAATATTTCATGGAAAAGGACAGCGAATTGAGTCAGGAACAAAGAAAGTTTGTTCTGGAGGTAAAGGGGAAAAAAAAAGAAAGAGGGCGCCAATAGTGTAATATTGTTTGTTTAAAAACGGAATTAACACAAATATTGCGCTTACCAAAAAAAGATGCACTGAACTCTGACCAGTGCGATATCGACTGCTGGCACTTTATTCAGCGGCCAGTATACTGTGTATAGGCATATATTCTCCAAATGACCTTTGTATTTCTATGGATTCGACTCCAGGATATGTGAACCTTAGAAAATATAGAGGGAACTCCACATAGTGTAATATGTCTTTTCAAAGGGATGGAGGAAACATATAGTATGCTTACCAAAGGAAAAGGCACTGTACTGTGACCAGTGCAGTCTCGCCTGCTAGCACCTTAAACAGCGGCTAGTGTGCTGTGTGTTGGTGTATCCTCGCTGTTCTTTGGAGTATACAGCTCTCTGTATGGTGTCTTCAGGCTGTAGCCCGTGCACGTTAAAACTTTGTAAAGAAATGTCTGTTATATTGTTACAACTGGATATATAATAGTTGTAACTATTTGTAAGTAGTTTAAAACTTAACGGCACTAATTAAAAATTGGTGGACAACTTCCAAATAAAATTTAAAAGGCTTTAATGACGCGTTTCTCAACCTGCTACGGGTCGTTTCATCAGATATAAAGCAGATAAAATACACTTCAAATTGTAACATTATATACACATTTGACTGATTAAAACCGGAAGTTGTCACTAGAAAATAACCAATGGATACATCTAAAAGACTACAGCTGAGATATCAACATCGTGTCCCCAGCTGTTACAATTCTAACATTATTTAAACGTTATTAGACAATCAAACAAATTAACCGTAAAAACAGTTACAGTAATGTATTCATGTCGATGTAAAAAAAGGGGGTATATGTACACAAAATCCTCAATATATTTTATTATTGTTATTATTTCAACCTTTTGAGAATGTATTAAACTGTGTGGTCACATTTATCGGGTGCAATGTTTTGGGATTCCTAATGAACAATAGAATTGGTAATATCTTATTGAGTATATGTATTGGGTAATGGCTTGTGTATACATATTAGGACTATATGTTTTTGATTGTATAGGTGTGAATGGTTTTTATATCCCTAATAGCAGAGGGTGTTAGAAAGTGTGTATTTTGTTTGTATCTTAATGTGTTAGTGTTTCTATAGTTAAACATATCTATTATCGATCTTCCTATATATGTTATCAATATCTTAGAATTTTTCGACATATTTTCTAAAAATTCGTTTTAAAGGGATATGGAAATAATAGATCCTAATTCATAATGTGTGTGTTAGGTGGGCAAAACATTTTTTGAAAGAAAAACCTATTTAGATTTTGTTTATGGCTGCAACCATAATTATATTTGCAATCAGACTAATGTTTGTGTATTAATGATATTGCGTGTCCGAATGTATGAACCATGGGATGTATAAGAAATATAAGTGTTGTTTGCTATATATGATCTGAACATATTTTTGTATATGTGTATGTTGTTCAAGATAGTATCTTGCTCTAGTTTTTTCGTGCTGTGATTGTAAATGTGTTAGATTAAAGTATGTCTATGTTGGATGAACTGTTTGAATATATATTGGATGTGCATGAACTTTTTTATATAATATAAATGACATGATGGTTCTGTAGGTATATCCTAACAGAGGTTGATCTAAAATATGATCAAAATTCTGTGTGTATATTGACACCAGTTTTTTTTTGCCTTGTTCTGCTGGCAATGTCAATATATGAAATTTATTCGATGTGAGTGTGGGTATGTAAGTAATTGGAACAAAAGAAAATGTATGTGTGTATGTGTGTCAGTGTTCACTAATCGGTATGTATATCCTCCAAAAAAATTTCTAATGGTCATATGTATTGGAACAAAAGAAAATTTATGTATGTGTGTGTGTCAGTGTTCACTGATCAGTGTGTATGTCCTCCATAAATAATTGTAATGGTCATATGATAGTCAATAGTGCATCCGGCATGTTGGTGTTTCAGGTACTAGCTACCCCTATTGGTATCTCTAGGGGTTTCTTAAGGGAGATGTTATTTTGGTGGATATGGAATTTGATCTATATAATTAACGCCATTTGTGGGTGTCTGTGGAGTTATAAAATCATGATTAGAATAAATTATAAAATCATGATTAGAAAAATATACAATTTCAAAGAATTACACATTAAATATGTTATTCATAGATAAAAACATTAGATATAAATTAAGATATAGAATATGGAAGAGTTATAAATTAAATTAACTTAGATAGGATTAGTCAGTTTAGTTAGTAATGGGTTAAATAGTGTTTTAAAGACAATGTATTTAAAACTGTGACATTTACATTCAGTTGCTGTTGTCAATCAAAACACCTATACTGCTAGCTAGACACATAGTATTATTAACACTCTAATGCACTGCGCATGAACAAGTTAAAATAGTATTTTCTATATGTCAGCCAAAATTATAAAGTCCTTTTAAGGAAGTTAAAATATACAAAGATAGCATTTTCATTTATGGTATGCTTTGATTTCATTGGCTTAAAATGTGTATATAAGCTTTGCCTTTGTATGAAGCTATTGTTATCTTCTGCCTTAAGATCTCGAGGTATGTAATTAATCTTGCTGTGATTAATAAATAGTTTATGTCAACTAATATTTGATAAATATGAGTATTAATTTAATCTGTTAGATAACCCAGATTAAATATTTGTCTATAGTTAGGGTTTTGTCTAGCCAAGGCATATAAAGTCATATAAGAATAATTCTTACAAGCATCTCATTTTTATCTTCTTTTGCGAGAATCATACATATACATCTGTTGCTAAACACTCATTTAGTGACAGCCCTTAGACTAGAGAGGTATGTATACGACACTTTGGGGGGCATCGTCCTGTTGAAATTCGAAACCCTTGGACCATAGTGCATTTCTTAAGCTGGACTTTGAACACTGTGTATGTGTCTATTGATGCTGAGTAAGTACTTATTCTTTTTATCAAATAGAGTTAAATTATGGCTGTGCACACCATAAATTTTGACTTAATTGACATAGATTAGAGATCCACCCCTGTATTGTATAATCTCCCCTATGTGTTTCAGGATTGTGTAATTGCTAACATTGTGTTAAAAAGGATAAAATGTTAGAAGGACTATTAGGAACCTTATTGAAAATCCTTAAGTTTTAAATGAGCAGTTACATATTAATTATAATTTGCAGACATCTCTTTTAGATTCCATAGAGATACAGTTAGAAGACAGTAGGAAATATATAGTATTGTTATCTGCACATACATGTGGCTTCTGAATGATAAACGTTCTATATTAGAAAATAATAATACTTTGTTTAAAGAAGTTGTTGAATTTTTGCAAAATTTTGCAACAAACCTCTGCAAATGTTAAATTCCTCTGATAGTACATATGGCAGTGGTATTTTTATGTAGATGTACTAAACAAAATGGTTTTATTCAAATTGGTACTTTAAATACTGACCTTCCCCATAGTCTGAAACAAAATGAGAAATGTGTTTTTTAGACAATTCAGATGCATGTGTTACACCATCTGCTCCTCCCTTGTATAAAAACACTTTTCTTTCATGTAATTAGCAAGAGTCCATGAGCTAGTGACGTATGGGATATACATTCCTACCAGGAGGGGCAAAGTTTCCCAAACCTCAAAATGCCTATAAATACACCCCTCACCACACCCACAATTCAGTTTTACAAACTTTGCCTCCTATGGAGTGGTGAAGTAAGTTTGTGCTAGATTCTACGTTGATATGCGCTCCGCAGCAAGTTGGAGCCCCGGTTTTCCTCTCAGCGTGCAGTGAATGTCAGAGGGATGTGAGGAGAGTATTGCCTATTTGAATGCAGTGATCTCCTTCTACGGGGTCCTATTTCATAGGTTCTCTGTTATCGGTCGTAGAGATTCATCTCTTACTCCCCTTTTCAGATCGACGATTAACTCTTATTATATACCATTACCTCTGCTGATTCTCGTTTCAGTACTGGTTTGGCTTTCTACAAACATGTAGATGAGTGTCCTGGGGTAAGTAAATCTTATTTTCTGTGACACTCTAAGCTATGGTTGGGCACTTGTTTTGTTATAAAGTTCTAAATATATGTATTCAAACATTTATTTGCCTTGACTCAGAATGTTCAACATTCCTTATTTTCAGACAGTCAGTTTCATATTTGGGATAATGCATTTGAATCAAACATTTTTTCTTACCTTAAAAATTTGACTCTTTTTTCCCTGTGGGCTGTTAGGCTCGCGGGGTCTGAAAATGCTTCATTTTATTGCGTCATTCTTGGCGCGGATTTTTTTGGCGCAAAAAATCTTTTCCGTTTCCGGCGTCATACGTGTCGCCGGAAGTTGCGTCATTTTTTGACGTTCTTTTGCGCCAAAAATGTCGGCGTTCCGGATGTGGCGTCATTTTTGGCGCCAAAAGCATTTAGGCGCCAAATAATGTGGGCGTCTTATTTGGCGCTAAAAAATATGGGCGTCGCTTTTGTCTCCACATTATTTAAGTCTCATTTTTCATTGCTTCTGGTTGCTAGAAGCTTGTTCTTGGCATTTTTTTCCCATTCCTGAAACTGTCATTTAAGGAATTTGATCAATTTTGCTTATATGTTGTTTTTTTCTCTTACATATTGCAAGATGTCTCACGTTGCATCTGAGTCAGAAGATACTTCAGGAAAATCGCTGTCTAGTGCTGGAACTACCAAAGCTAAGTGTATCTGCTGTAAACTTTTGGTAGCTATTCCTCCGGCTGTTGTTTGTATTAATTGTCATGACAAACTTGTAGTGCAGATAATATTTCCTTTAGTAATGTACCATTGCCTGTTGCAGTTCCTTCAACATCTAAAGTGCAGAATGTTCCTGATAACATAAGAGATTTTGTTTCTGAATCCATCAAGAAGGCTATGTCTGTTATTTCTCCTTCTAGAAAAACATAAAAAATCTTTTAAAACTTCTCTCCCTACAGATGAATTTTTAAATGAACAACATCATTCTGATTCTGATGACTCTTCTGGTTCAGAGGATTCTGTCTCAGAGGACTGATGCTGATAAATCTCATATTTATTTAAAATGAATTTATTCGTTCTTTACTTAAAGAAGTACTAATTGCTTTAGAAATAGAGGATTCTGGTCCTCTTGATACTAATTCTAAACGTTTAGATAAGGTATTTAAATCTCCTGTGGTTATTCCAGAAGTTTTTTCCTGTTCCTAATGCTATTTCTGAAGTAATTTCTAAAGAATGGGATAAATTGGGTAATTCATTTACTCCTTCTAAACGTTTTAAGCAATTATATCCTGTGCCGTCTGACAGATTAGAATTTTGGGACAAAATCCCTAGAGTTGATGGGGCTATTTCTACCCTTGCTAAACGTACTACTATTCCTACGTCAGATGGTACTTTCGTTTAAGGATCCTTTAGATAGGAAAATTGAATCCTTTCTAAGAAAAGCTTATCTGTGTTCAGGTAATCTTCTTAGAGCCTGCTATATCATTGGCTGATGTTGCTGCAGCTTCAACTTTTTGGTTGGAAACTTAGCGCAACAAGTAACGGATCATGATTCTCATAATATTATTCTTCTTCTTCAGCATGCTAATAATTTTATCTGTGATGCCATTTTTGATATTATCAGAGTTGATGTCAGGTTTATGTCTCTAGCTATTTTAGCTAGAAGAGCTTTATGGCTTAAGACTTGAATGCTGATATGGCTTCTAAATCAACTCTACTTTCCATTTCTTTCAGGGTAACAAATTATTTGGTTCTCAGTTGGATTCTATTATCTCAACTGTTAACTGGTGGGAAAGGAACTTTTTTACCACAGGATAAAAAATCTAAGGGTAAAAACAGGGCTAATAATCGTTTTCGTTCCTTTCGTTTCAAACAAAGAACAAAAGCCTGATCCATCATCCTCAGGAGCAGTTTCAGTTTGGAAACCATCTCCAGTCTGGAATAAATCCAAGCCTTCTAGAAAGGCAAAGCCTGCTTCTAAGTCCACATGAAGGTGCGGCCCTCATTCCAGCTCAGCTGGTAGGGGGCAGGTTACGTTTTTTCAAAGAAATTTGGATCAATTCTGTTCACAATCTTTGGATTCAGAACATTGTTTCAGAAGGGTACAGAATTGGTTTCAAGATGAGACCTCCTGCAAAGAGATTTTTTCTTTCCCGTGTCCCAGTAAATCCAGTGAAAGCTCAAGCATTCTGAATTGTGTTTCAGATCTAGAGTTGGCTGGAGTAATTATGCCAGTTCCAGTTTCGGAACAGGGGATGGGGTTTTATTCAAATCTCTTCATTGTACCAAAGAAGGAGAATTCCTTCAGACCAGTTCTGGATCTAAAAATATTGAATCGTTATGTAAGGATAACAACGTTCAAAATGCCTTTTGTTCAGCAAGGGCATTATATGTCCACAATAGATTTACAGGATGCATATCTGCATATTCCGATTCATCCAGATCATTATCAGTTACTGAGATTCTCTTTTCTGGACAAGCATTACCAGTTTGTGGCTCTGCCCGTTTGGCCTAGCTACAGCTCCAAGAATTTTACAAAGGTTCTCGGTGCCCTTCTGTCTGTAATCAGAGAACAGGGTATTGTGGTATTTCCTTATTTGGACGATATCTTGGTACTTGCTCAGTCTTTACATTTAGCAGAATCTCATACGAATCGACTTGTGTTGTTTCTTCAAGATCATGGTTGGAGGATCAATTTACCAAAAAGTTCATTGATTCCTCAGACAAGGGTAACCTTTCTGGGTTTCCAGATAGATTTCAGTGTCCATGACTCTGTCTTTAACAGACAAGAGACGTCTAAAATTGATTTCAGCTTGTCGAAATCTTCAGGTCACAATCATTCCCTTCGGTAGCCTTATGCATGGAAATTCTAGGTCTTATGACTGCTGCATCGGACGCGATCCCCTTGCTCGTTTTCACATGCGACCTCTTCAGCTCTGTATGCTGAATCAATGGTGCAAGGATTACACAAAGATATCTCAATTAATATCTTTAAAACCGATTGTACGACACTCTCTAACGTGGTGGACAGATCACCATCGTTTAATTCAGGGGGCTTCTTTTGTGCTTCCGACCTGGACTGTAATTTCAACAGATGCAAGTCTCACAGGTTGGGGAGCAGTGTGGGGATCTCTGATAGCACAAGGAGTTTGGGAATCTCAGGAGGTGAGATTACCGATCAATATTTTGGAACTCCGTGCAATTTTCAGAGCTCTTCAGTTTTGGGCTCTTCTGAAGAGAGAATCGTTCATTTGTTTCAGACAGCACAATGTCACAACTGTGGCATACATCAATCATCAAGGAGGGACTCACAGTCCTTCTGGCTATGAAAGAAGTATCTCGAATTCTGGTTTGGGCGGAATCCAGCTCCTGTCTAATCTCTGCGGTTCATATCCCAGGTATAGACAAATTGGGAAGCGGATTATCTCAGTCGCCAAACGTTGCATCCGGGCGAATGGGTCTCTTCACCCAGAGGTATTTCTTCAGATTGTTCAAATGTGGGAACTTCCAGAAATAGATCTGATGGCGTCTCATCTAAACAAGAAACTTCCCAGGTATCTATCCAGATCCCGGGATGCTCAGGCGGAGGCAGTGATGCATTATCACTTCCTTGGAAGTATCATCCTGCCTATATCTTTTCCGCCTCTAGTTCTTCTTCCAAGAGTAATCTCCAAGATTCTGAAGGAATGCTCGTTTGTTCTGCTGGTAGCTCCGGCATGGCCTCACAGGTTTGGTATGCAGATCTTGTCCGGATGGCTTCTTGCCAACCGTGGACTCTTCCGTTAAGACCAGACCTTCTGTCGCAAGGTCCTTTTTTCCATCAGGATCTGAAATCCTTAAATTTAAAGGTATGGAGATTGAACGCTTGATTCTTGGTCAAGAGGTTTCTCTGACTCTGTGATTAATACTATGTTACAGGCGCGTAAATCTGTATCTAGAGAGATTATATTATAGAGTCTGGAAGACCTATATTTCTTGGTGTCTTTTCATCATTTTTTCTTGGCATTCTTTAGAATACCGAGAATTTTACAGTTTCTTCAGGATGGTTTAGATAAGGGGTTTGTCCGCAAGTTCCTTGAAAGGTCAATCTCTGCTCTTTCTGTTCTTTTTCACAGAAAGATTGCTATTCTTCCTGATATTCATTGTTTTTGTACAAGCTTTGGGTTCGTATAAAACCTGTCATTAAGTCATTTCTCCTCCTTGGAGTTGAATTTGGTTCTGGGGGCTCTTCAAGCTCCTCCGTTTGAACCTATGCATTCATTGGACATTAAATTACTTTCTTGGAAAGTTTTGTTCCTTTTGGCAATCTCTTCTGCCAGAGAGAGTTTCTGAATTATCTGCTCTTTCTTGTGAGTCTCTCTTTCTGATTTTCATCAGGATAAGGCGGTGTTGCGAACTTCTTTTGAATTTTTACCTAAAGTTGTGAATTCCAGACAACATTAGTAGAGAAATTGTGGTTCTTCATTATGTCCTAATCCTAAGATTCTAAGGAGAAATCGTTGCATTCTTTGGATGTTGTTAGAGCTTTGAAATATTATGTTGAAGCTACTAAGTCTTTCCGAAAGACTTCTAGTTTTATTTGTTATCTTTTCCGGTTCTAGAAAAGGCCAGAAAGCTTCTGCCATTTTCTTTGGCGATCTTGGTTGAAATCTTTAATTCATCTTGCCTATGTTGAGTCGGGTAAAACTCCGCCTCAGAGGATCACAGCTCATTCTACTAGGTCAGTTTCTACTTCCTGGGCGTTTAGGAATGAAGCTTCGATTGATCAGATTTGCAAAGCAGCAACTTGGTCCTCTTTGCATACTTTTACTAAATTCTACCATTTTGATGTATTTTCTTCTCTGAAGCAGTTTTTGGTAGAAAAGTACTTCAGGCAGCGGTTTCAGTTTGAATCTTCTGCTTATGTTTTTCATTAAACTTTATTTTGGGTGTGGATTATTTTCAGCAGGAATTGGCTGTCTTTATTTTATCCCTCCCTCTCTAGTGACTCTTGTGTGGAAAGATCCACATCTTGGGTAGTCATTATCCCATACGTCACTAGCTCATGGACTCTTGCTAATTACATGAAAGAAAACATAATTTATGTAAGAACTTACCTGATAAATTAATTCTTTCATATTAGCAAGAGTCCATGAGGCCCGCCCTTTTTTTGTGGGGGTTATGATTTTTGTATAAGCACAATTATTCCAATTCCTTATTTTATATGCTTTCGCACTTTTTTATCACCCCACTTCTTGGCTATTCGTTAAACTGAATTGTGGGTGTGGTGAGGGGTGTATTTATAGGCATTTTGAGGTTTGGGAAACTTTGCCCCTCCTGGTAGGAATGTATATCCCATACGTCACTAGCTCATGGACTCTTGCTAATATGAAAGAAATGAATTTATCAGGTAAGTTCTTACATAAATTATGTTATTCAGACTTTCAAAGTTCTGAGACTATTCCAGTATTTCCTCTCTCACACCTCCTACTTTATCAGAAATGAGGTAATCTCAGCTGAAAAGTTACAATCTCTAATGGCCCATTATGATAAAATATCTAAAGATTTTGATGATATGGAGATTGCTTTGCATAAGGCAAAAGGGGTCTCTAGGTCAGGAAATTAATGCTAAATCAGACTTAGATAGTAAATTAAATGATATTATCTCAAGGACTATCTTTTGTTAAATCTGTAAATGAAAACTATAAAACTGAGGTTTTCTAACCTAAGAAAGTTTCTAATGGCTGAACTAAGAAATACTGACAGATTTGTAAAAGAACAGCTGCTCTTCGTTCCCTTTCACAGTTGAGTGATAGATGCTGTAAAAAGCAGTTTGGAGTGACATAGGGGTTTTAAGTTACAAAATGAATCTTTTACATGGATTCTCTTCCTAAATGATTTTTTGTAGTCTATTTCAGAACAACAAAGTGATTTTAACATCTTTTTTCTTAAGACTACAAGTGGTTTATATATATGTAAATAAGCATGCTATGCAATATAAGTTGTGTGAAAACTAAGGACAGACATGAATTACTGAGAAACAACATATAGTTTCTTTGAAAAAAAAAAAAAAAAAAGTTTATTTTCATGGTATATATATTTATAAACTTGTGAATCCTCAGTCTGTTCAAAATTCTGCCTCTAACTGTGATAGGATTTGAACAACTATACTGTGAAATGAAACACAGCTATAAAGGATCAAAAGAACCAGTCTTTGGAACAGTTTGTTATTTGTTTGAACAGTTCCTACACTCTAAGACTACATCATATTATGAACTGTTATATTTATGCTTATAGCTGTCATATAATTGTTAAGTTGTCTAAGAAAATACATATATATTTTTATTTTAGTTGTTAATATATTTTCTTGGACTATAAGGTTGCCTGACATATTAAGTCATATTATATTTTTATTATATTATTGCCACATAGTTTATTCTAACCATTTAATATGTTTTCTTTAAAAGCATGTGCATGTTGTTTTTTGACTATAATGCTTATCTGTTTTTGCTATTCTAATATATTTGTTCCCAATTAATTCATAATAAAAATAAGGAGTATACCACAGAATGATAATTCTACTAAAATTTGATTATCAGCCTATGTTTCTTAAATCTCACTCCACAGCTGATACTAGTTTAATGACTCTGATGTTATCAAATTTTAATCGTCTTGTCCTTCTCACCTTCAAGACCTATTTATCATATTTCCCATCCTTCTATTTCTCCTCTGTTTGTTGCACTTTTTGTTGCTAGTGTAAAAAAGTTTGATTATTTACAAGATGGTATAATTAATGCTTCTCATCTTATTATTCCAGGATTTGGTGGCATAACCCCATACAGAGTGAACATCTGTCTCCTATGCAGTATTGATTTACTTTCTTCTCTCTGCAGAATTCTACATGATGATAAACAAGTTCCTTTGGTTATGTCAGATAATATTTTATCTTGTGATACAAGTAGCACAGTAGATTTATTTAATGTTTCTTATATGCCTGCTACTTTATTAATTAATCATTTGAATCCTTTTGATTCTGTAGGATTATGGCAATGTATGGACCATGGTATTTCACAATTTTCTGTTCATATTAGTTTATTTGTACATACTACTACTTCACTTCCTTTGTCTAAACCTATTCCCTACCATCTTTAGAAAACCTTTTCATGAAGGTGATCCTATTCAGGTACGTTTAGATTCTGCGACACAAGTTGCTTATGATGTTGAATATCGTTTAGTTACTTGGCATCTTCAATTTCAAGGTGGATGGTTTCTACACAATATTCAAACTGCACTCCCTTTGTGTCTGTACAAGAAAAATCATTCCAATGGTGTTTCATGAAAGTTTACTGCAAAATGTTTCTCTTCGATCTAATCATAGACCTAGGAGAGATGTACTTGCGACTGGCTTGGGAGCATATGGTAGTATGATTGGCTCTACTGCACAAATAAATTCTGAAATATTAAGATATAATTAGCAAATCTTGCCTCTCATGCAGCTACAGGCTTAGATACTCAATATGGAATTAACAATAATATTGCTAATCTCCAGCAACATCAAACTTATGTTATGGTGGATATTACTAATATTATTAAAAATAAATTTAATGTTTTAGTAAATGAATTATATAATTTTACACATGAGACAGCCTGGGCTATGTTATGCTCTCAAGTACAATCTGAATCTATCTACTGACTTAAAGATTCAACTTCAGAGTTTATGGTCTGGAAAAGTTGCCAGGCTTCTTTAAGTTTAGCTGCATCTAAGTCAGTCACTAATTTTGCCATGACACATCTTTTATGGTGGGAAGTAATTTTATCTGACTGCACCACTGAATTTTGTATGATTCATACATTAATTCCTTGGTCTGGTAAAGATACTATTATTTATCGCTTAGCGACAATTGGTCTTCCTGCTAATGGTTCATTACTATTTCCAGTATTGTCACATCATTGGGTGTCACATAACATTGATGAATCGAAATGGACACTTGTTGATGTATCATTGTGTCATTTCAATGCAAATTTGTTTATCTGTTCCCTTTCACAATTCCATACAACCAATGAAACATGTTGGGAAAATCAAAAGTCTTGTACCTTACAAAGTCATTTTAATGTACTTAGACCGGTATTTTATTTAGGATCTGACAGAGTTTGTTTTCATTTATTTAATTCTGATACTATTATATTCCAAACACAGGATAATGTATTTGCTAGTTCTCATTTATTACCTGGTGTAATACTATTCCACTTAAATATATTGCATCATCTAATTGGAATTTTACCATGCCCCAAACTCTTAATATTACTTTAGAATTTACATGGCATCATGTTATGAATTTTTCTGTTTATAATTTACCTTTGGGTATGGGATCACAAATGAAGAAATGGTTAACTGATTCTACTATAATTTCTTCCTTGTTACAAAATTTAAAACATATTTCTGTAGATACTAAAATTACAGTTGAACATGAACAAGGAATTTTAAAATCAGCTACTTCTAGTATTTTACAGGATGCAAATATATCTTGGTTTGGAATCTGTATTTGGATATAGTAGTACAGCTACTCAATTTTTTAATATTATGTTACACTCTGTTATTTGTTTTAACTATTGTTCAAATTTTTATGTTTATTTTTATGTGTGGTTGTGTTTTGTTATCAAAAGCATTTAAACAAAAAATTAGTTAGACAACTACAACCCTGGAACATCTTAAATCACAACAAAAACGTTATGTACCGTTGTATTCTGCTTATTCAGTTTCGCTTGATACACTAGGCTTCCTAATCCAATTTGACTGCATATAGAATAATTTGATTTCAATATTGTATACTTATACTTTCTTTTAATTTTTTAGGATACTCCTATCTCTCTCTTTTCTTGGTGTCTGGATTGAATTCTTTTGATTTTCACTTGGGCTCTTCTGAATTGATCTGCCTGACTACTACTAGACATGCTGAGGCCTTGTGACAAGTTTACCTATGGTTGCTGCAATCGTTACCTGCAACTAACTGTGTCGTCTACTTGTTTCACCCTATGGTTCTTCCTTGGACTTTTCAGTGGTTATATACACTATTGTTCCTGTTTGTAAGCACTATGAAGATTACACATTGTATTTCTTGATGGAACTGCTCCTACAGACTTTATTGCTTTCAATTCTGCAACAAATGTATCTTACTACTAAGGTAGTTATGAACTGAACTTTCTCTGCAATGGTGCTGCTATGGATCTGATTCCTTCAATCAAGACTTGAACAACTTTACTTATGAACTATGTAATTATTGGAACATTCTTTATTGTAGTGTATGACCTCAAATCCACTGTCTATTGTTTGAAATATGTCTGGTATATGTCTGGTAGTTTCTTCTGTGTTGGCCCTTAGTGTTTAATCATTGGGATTATGTCTGACAAAAAGAAAAGAAAGTGGGGGAATGTGGAGTTATAAAATCATGATTAGAATAAATTATAAAATCATGATTAGAAAAATATACAATTTCAAAGAATTACACATTAAATATGTTATTCATAGATAAAACATTTAGATATAAATTAAGATATAGAATATGGAAGAGTTATAAATTAAATTAACTTAGATAGGATTAGTCAGTTTTAGTTAGTAATGGGTTAAAATAGTGTTTTAAAGACAATGTATTTTAAAACTGTGACATTTACATTCAGTTGCTGTTGTCAATCAAAACACCTATACTGCTAGCTAGACACATAGTATTATTAACACTCTAATACACTGCGCATGAACAAGTAAAATAGTATTTCTATATGTCAGCCAAAATTATAAAGTCCTTTAAGGAAGTTAAAATATACAAAGATAGCATTTTCATTTATGGTATGCTTTGATTTCATTGGCTTAAAATGTGTATATAGCTTGCCTTTGTATGAAGCTATGCTATCTTCTGCCTTAAGATCGCGAGGTATGTAATTAATCTTGCTGTGATTAATAAATAGTTTATGTCAACTAATATTTGATAAATATGAGTATTAATTTAATCTGTTAGATAACCCAGATTAAATATTTGTCTATAGTTAGGGTTTTGTCTAGCCAAGGCATATAAAGTCATATAATAATAATTCTTACAAGCATCTCATTTTTATCTTCTTTTGCGAGAATCATACATATACATCTGTTGCTAAACACTCATTTAGTGACAGCCCTTAGACTAGAGAGGTATGTATACGACAGTGTCCATATCAGATAATAGAATGTGCCTGAAAAATGGAAGGATATATGATGTGGATCTACTAGTTGAAGGCTGCTAGATCCAAATTGGCGTTAAGCCCAAATGGATGTAGAGTCTTCAACCGGTAGATCCAAAATGTTTCGCGTTGTCTAAGTCTGATTAGTCTATTGTAATCAGTATTTTTGGGAACATAATCTATCGGAACCTTAGAAGCAAACTAGCTCCAAGTAAAAAAGTTAAACACATACACACCAAAAAGACCAATCAGACCACAATACAAAATAGGGGTATTTTTGGCTTGTGTGGAATGTACAAATGTGGGAAAACAGGATGTGGCACATGCAAAATAATTAAATCTGGCATAAAATCCTTTTAATCAACGGTCACAGGGAGAACCTTTCAAATTCCCATATTTTTTAACTGCGAATCATCCTATACGGTATATCTTATGGAATGTGTGTGCGGCCTACAATATGTAGGCCGCACCTCTAGAAAATTGAGAACCAGATGGGGAGAACATCACCGGAATTGTAAAAATTCCAGAAAAAAGAACATAAAACATAGTATACCCAACCATTGTTTATTGAAACACAATGGGAACCCATATATTTTCAAATACATTCCGATAGATTATGTTCCCAAAAATACTGATTACAATAGACTAATCAGACTTAGACAACGCGAAACATTTTGGATCTACCGGTTGAAGACTCTACATCCATTTGGGCTTAACGACAATTTGGATCTAGCAGCCTTCAACTAGTAGATCCACATCATATATCCTTCCATTTTTCAGGCACATTCTATTATCTGATATGGACACCACAAATGGCGTTAATTAATATAGATCAAATTCCATATCCACCAAAATAACATCTCCCTTAAGGAACCCCTAGAGATACCAATAGGGGTAGCTAGTACCTGAAACACCAACATGCCAGATGCACTATTGACTATCATATGACCATTACAATTATTTATGGAGGACATACACACTGATCAGTGAACACTGACACACACACATACATACATTTTCTTTTGTTCCAATACATATGACCATTAGAAATATTTTTGGAGGATATACATACCGATTAGTGAACACTGACACACATACATTTTCTTTTGTTCCAATTACTTACATACCCACACTCACATCGAATAAATTTCATATATTGACATTGCCAGCAGAACAAGGCAAAAAAAAAAACTGGTGTCAATATACACACCCAGAATTTTTGATCATATTTTAGATCAACCTCTGTTAGGATATACCTACAGAACCATCATGTCATTTTATATTATATAAAAAAGTTCATGCACATCCAATATATATTCAAACAGTTCATCCAACATAGACATACTTTAATCTAACACATTTACAATCACAGCACGAAAAAACTAGAGCAAGATACTATCTTGAACAACATACACATATACAAAAATATGTTCAGATCATATATAGCAAACAACACTTATATTTCTTATACATCCCATGGTTCATACATTCGGACACGCAATATCATTAATACACAAACATTAGTCTGATTGCAAATATAATTATGGTTGCAGCCATAAACAAAATCTAAATAGGTTTTTCTTTCAAAAAATGTTTTGCCCACCTAACACACACATTATGAATTAGGATCTATTATTTCCATATCCCTTTAAAACGAATTTTTAGAAAATATGTCGAAAAATTCTAAGATATTGATAACATATATAGGAAGATCGATAATAGATATGTTTAACTATAGAAACACTAACACATTAAGATACAAACAAAATACACACTTTCTAACACCCTCTGCTATTAGGGATATAAAAACCATTCACACTATACAATCAAAAACATATAGTCTAATATGTATACACAAGCCATTACCCAATACATATACTCAATAAGATATTACCAATTCTATTGTTCATTAGGAATCCCAAAACATTGCACCCGATAAATGTGACCACACAGTTTAATACATTCTCAAAAGGTTGAAATAATAACAATAATAAAATATATTGAGGATTTTGTGTATATATACCCCCTTTTTTTGACATCGACATGAATACATTACTGTAACTGTTTTTTCGGTTAATTTGTTTGATTGTCTAATAACGTTTAAATAATGTTAGAATTGTAACAGCTGGGGACACGATGTTGATATCTCAGCTGTAGTCTTTTAGATGTATCCATTGGTTATTTTCTAGTGACAACTTCCGGTTTTAATCAGTCAAATGTGTATATAATGTTACAATTTGAAGGTGTATTTTATCTGCTTTATATCTTGATGAAACGACCCGTAGCAGGTTGAGAAACGCGTCATTAAAGCCTTTTAATTTTATTTGGAAGTTGTCCACCAATTTTTAATTAGTGCCGTTAAGTTTTAAACTACTTACAAATAGTTACAACTATTATATATCCAGTTGTAACAATATAACAGACATTTCTTTACAAAGTTTAAAGTGCACGGCTACAGCCTGAAGACACCATACAGAGAGCTGTATACTCCAAAGAACAGCGAGGATACACCAACACACAGCACACTAGCCGCTGTTTAAGGTGCTAGCAGGCGAGACTGCACTGGTCACAGTACAGTGCCTTTTCCTTTGGTAAGCATACTATATGTTTCCTCCATCCCTTTGAAAAGACATATTACACTATGTGGAGTTCCCTCTATATTTTCTAAGGTTCACATATCCTGGCGTCGAATCCATAGAAATACAAAGGTCATTTGGAGAATATATGCCTATACACAGTATACTGGCCGCTGAATAAAGTGCCAGCAGGCGATATCGCACTGGTCAGAGTTCAGTGCATCTTTTTTTGGTAAGCGCAATATTTGTGTTTAATTCCGTTTTGAAACAAAAATATTACACTATTGGCGCCCTCTTTCTTTTTTTCCCTTTTTCCTACCACAGTGTTACCCCCGCTCTCTGGGACCAAGAGGAGCTGCCCCGCCAGAAAACGTCCGGCGGTAATTTGTTCTATGGACTTAAACATTGTTTAATAACACTTTTGAGACATGATATTTTATCTTTGATAACCATTACATTGTTGTGGAAAACACATTGTTTTTAGTCTCGTTGTATCTTTTGTTTGGGTGCATTTTTTTGTTACTCCCACTTTTTCCCGCCCCTATCTTTTTTAATTCTGACAGCGCGCCTTTTTGTATCCCCTTCTGGGATATCACAGACTGTTCTGGAGGGTATCTCCTATATCCTCAGTCATAATTACTTCAACGATAGAGGAGTGTTCTACAACCAGATATGCGGAACAGCTATGGGGACCAGGCTTGCGCCTAGCTACGCTAACTTGTATATGGGAAAATGGGAGAACCTTTTTTGGGACTCCTGCCCAGCAGGCGCAGACCTGGTCCTATACAAAAGATACATAGATGACATCCTCATTATATGGAGAGGATCTGTGGAAGACCTCTAACACACTATTAGTGTGATGATTAATAACACTATGAACTTAAAATTCACTTAGACATAACGATAAAAGAAGGAAGAGTGTCTACTTCCACGTACTTCAAGGATGTGGATTGTAGCAATTACATCCATCAGACCAGCTGCCACCATCACAGATGGAATTCAAACATCCCGAAAGGACAGCTAATGAGGATCAGAAAGAATTGCTCAGACACAGAGAAATGGAAAGAACAGTCAAAGGTCCTAAAAGAAAGATTCATGGACAGAGGATATGATGTGGAAACCATAAACAGAACGATTGAAGAAGTGGAGAAAATGGATAGAGGGTCTATGTTGAAATATAAAAATAAGGATAAGACTCTAGAAAGGGATAACATCATACAGGTACCTTTCATTTCTGAATACAGTGAAAATAGGTTTCTAATAGAAAAAATAATAAAGAAGCACTGGCACTTTCTGAAAGAGGATAACATAATTGGGAAGGATCTAAAAGAATCCCCAACATTCATTTACAGAAAAACGAAAAACATTAAAACAATGATCGCCCCCAGTATCCCCAAAGTGACCAGGAAAACCACAATGAAAGATCTGTATGGGAAACAATTAAAAGGTTTCTTTCCTTGCCTTTCATGCAAAGCTTGCAAACATGGCAAGAAGAGTCACACATTCAAATCTAATATTACACAGGAGTCTTTTAATATGAAAGAAATGATTAGATGCCAGGATTCGGGCATCATATACTTAATTGAATGTGGATGCTGATTACAATATGTAGGGCAAACCTCTAGGAAACTTCGAGACAGAATCCGCGAGCATCTTTTACAGATAAAATGGGGAAAGGAAGATTTTCCGCTATACAAACATTTTAAAGAAATACATAAAGGAAGTAACAAAACCTTTAAATATATGGGCATTAGTAGACCCACCAAAAATTGGAGAGGGGGGGAATTTGAAAGACAACTTCTGAGAGTAGAATCAAAGTGGATTTTCCTTCTAGACTGTACCTTCCCCAAAGGTTTAAACAGCAATACGGAAATATTCCACCTACTATAAGAGAAGCAAAAAAACTCCTCTTCAAATTTATCTCTCCACAAGACATTTGAAAATATGGGAAGGTGGGAAGAAAGTGGACTGTTTCAACCAAAAGCTCCATTCTTAATTTTAAAATAAAAGGAATTTTTTTAAAAAACAAAAGGTTTTTTAAAATAAAAGAAATTTTAGAATGGTTTAAAAAAGTTCTAAAGGATTTTATAAGGTCCTAAAGGTTTTTTTAACAAGGTTTTTACAATATATATTTGAATTTATTAGACTGTCTTTGGGAAGTCCATTAGCCATCCCCAAACCTATTGGCAGACTCCTAAACTAGCACAGGACACCGAGACCCTCGAGTTTTACCCCTCCATTCAGATTTTAGTTGGGGAATTATGGTTTTAGTATGTTGTAATATTATTAATATGTATAGGTTGTATATAGATAAATCTGATTTCCAATGTAATACATTTTAAAAGAATGTAAGTCTTTGCACATTTTTGTGCATAAATTTAAGGTATATATATATTTTTTTTGTATAATATTTTTTGTATATTAGTATGTCACATTCCTACAATGTTAACCAATACCATAGTACCGATATATGAATCTGCATTTATCTGTACTTATTTATATTTAACCAGATATTCTGAGCTACCAATACCAATGTCTATATAATGGTCTTTTATATAGAACACATTTGTTTACATTTGTTTATATTTTTATACATTTATATATTTATATATTCCCAAATATAGATATATATTTTTTCATATATTTTTTCATATAGAAGGTTTTATATATGGAATATTTGTTATATGGAGTATCTTTATATAGACACATTTATAATGTGTTTTCAGACAATTTGACAAACTTTCACTCCAATATATACTTTTTTATATATTGACAGATTTACATTTCCACATTTTTGAACCCACCGATTAGGCATCATTATCACCCAATATCCCCTTGAGGTATTCAGCAAATGTTAAGAGTCATTTAGCAAATGCTCATAGTTTGCCCAGAACTGGTAAATACGCATGACGATCATCCGGAGGTGCACGAGCGTCACTTCCGGTCCGCAAATATACGTCACTTCCGGTCCGCAAATATACGTCACTTCCGGTTGGTATAAATATCCGGTATAAATATCCGGTAAAGGGACACATAAGGAGAACTATGGAAACATGGCAAAACACAAGTTCACAAATTGGGACACACTAAAGATGGGGGCTTACATATTAACCAACTTTGGAAATGTGTTTTTTTAGCGCGAATCTTTAGTGCAAATTTTTGGCACAAATTTTTGGCGCAAATTTACCAACCATTCTATTGGCTATTAGAATACATTTAAGGTGTAGAAGCCAGACAGCTGCTACCAGTCTTGAGAAAGGTCCCTGAGCACCGAAACGCGTTGGCTATATATTGGTATTGCAGCTCAGAATATATCTGGTGAGTAGAATACTTTTATTGCTTTTTTATGGTGATTTTATTGCACTATGTCCATTTTCTGTACACTTTTTTAGGTACAGGAGGATATCCCAATACATGATAACCCTTTGAGAAGAGAAACATCAACCAAGCACCTTATACATTCACATTTGGATTGATTTGGAGCTATTCACAACCCTTATATTGTTTATTTGAACACAATTATTTGACTATTTCACTTCATAATTTTCATACATTTTTTCTTCATAACATTTTTTCTTTATAAGGTTTTACCAATTTGCAAGGACTTTCATAAGCCTTTTTTTGTTTATTTATTTTTTAGGACACATTTTTAGGTGTACACCTTCACTACATCAACTTATTATATATATATATATATATATATTTTTTTTTTTTTTTCTCCCTATATGGGTTGCTGATCACGACTCATATTTTTACATTTTTATTTTTTATCTTTTTTCATATTTTTTCACAATTATTTGATTTTTTCACCTGGATTGGAGTTTTCAACACATCACACACACATATATATATATATATATATATATATATATACACACACACATATATATATATATATATATATATACATTTGGATTGCCACTTACACATAATTTTTAGACTTTTTAGACACTCAGCTTTGGACTCTTTACTTATTATATTTTTGGGGACACCTTGTTTTGTTGGACACATCTTTTTGGACATTTCTGTATGGGACGTTACTAATTGGATTTTGTATGGGCCAGTACTCTTTGAACATTGTATGGGACATTCCATCAGTTTGGATACCTATTTTAATTGTAATTTTATGTTAATAAAACGATTGTTAATTTTATAATATTTCTAAAATTGTATTTTACACCCATACCCTTTTTTAACCTTTTTTAACGTTTTACATAATATATATATATTTTTATCAATATATTCTTATCAATATATATTTCTATAGTCGTGGACACCATCTTTAGCAACACAACCCTCTTTTGGGGGTAGTGTAGCGCTGTATCTCGGCATTCTATTTTTGATTCTAACTAAAGCCTGACAGAACAACTGAACGTCTGGAACATCTGCCAGACGTTTGTGCAGAAGAATTGATAAAGCAGATATCTGTCCTTTTAAGGAACTAGCTGATAGCCCCTTCTCCAATCCTTCTTGGAGAAAGGACAAAATCCTAGGAATCCTAATCTTACTCCATGAGTAGCCTTTGGATTCGTACCAATAAAGATATTTACGCCATATCTTATGATAAATTTTCCTGGTGACAGGCTTTCGAGCCTGAATCAAGGTATCTATGACCGACTCAGAGAACCCCTGCTTGGATAAGATCAAGCGTTCAATCTCCAAGCAGTCAGTCGCAGAGAAACTAGATTTGGATGCTGGAACGGACCTTGAATCAGAAGGTCCTGTCTTAGAGGCAGAGTCCATGGTGGGAGAGATGACATGTCCACTAGGTCTGCATACCAAGTCCTGCGTGGCCACGCAGGTGCTATCAAAATCACCGAAGCTCTCTCCTGTTTGATTCTGGCAATCAAACGAGGAAGGAGAGGAAATGGTGGAAACACATAAGCCAGGTTGAACGACCAGGGTACTGCTAGAGCATCTATCAGTACTGCCTGAGGATCCCTTGACCTGGACCCGTAACAAGGAAGTTTGGCATTCTGACGAGATGCCATCAGATCCAATTTCTGGTGTGCCCCATTGCTGAATCAATTGTACAAACACCTCTGGATGGAGTTCCCACTCCCCCGGATGAAAAGTCTGGCGACTTAGAAAATCCGCTTCCCAGTTCTCCACCCCTGGGATATAGATTGCTGATAGATGGCAAGAGTGAGTCTCTGCCCATCGAATTATTTTGATAATCATTGCTAGAGAACTCTTTGTTCCCCCCTGATGATTGATATATGCTACAGTCGTGATATTGTCCGACTGGAATCTTATGAATCTGGCCGACGCCAACTGAGGCCACGCCTAAAGCACGTTGAATATCACTCTCAGTTCTAGAATATTTATCGGGAGGAGAGCCTCCTCCTGAGTCCACAATCCCTGTGCTTTCAGGGAATTCCAGACTGCACCCCAGCCCAATAGGCTGGCATCCGTCGTCACTATGACCTACACTGGCCTGCGGAAACACATTCCCTTGGACAGATGATCCTGTGACAACCACCATAGAAGAGTCTCTCTGGTCTCTTGGTCCAGATTTATCTGAGGAGATAAATATGCATAATCCCCATTCCACTGTTTGAGCATGCAAAGTTGCAGTGGTCTGAGATGCAAGCGAGCAAACGGAACTATGTCCATTGCCGCTACCATTAAGCCGATTACCTCCATACACTGAGCCACTGACGGGCGGGGAATGAAGAGCTCGGCAGATGGATAAAATCTTTGATTTCCTGACCTCCGTCAGAAATATTTTCATGTCCACCGAATCTATCAGAGTTCCCAGGAAAGGAACTCTTGTGAGAGGGAGAAGTGAACTCTTTTTTATGTTCACCTTCCACCCGTGAGATCTGAGAAAAACCAATACGATGTCCATGTGAGACTTGGTTAGTTGGAAAGTTGACGCCTGGATTAAGATATCGTCCAGATAAGGCACCACAGCTATGCCCCGCGGCCTTAGAACCGCCAGAAGGGACCCTAGCACCTTCGTGAAAATTCTGGGAGCTGTGGCCAACCTGAAGGGAAGAGCCACAAACTGGTAATGCTTGTCCATAAAGGCAAAACTGGGGAACTGGTGATGATCTTTGTGGATAGGAATGTGCAGATACGCATCCTTTAAGTCCACGGTGGTCATATATTGACCCTCCTGGATCATTGGCAAAATAGTCCGAATGGTCTCCATCTTGAAGGATAGGACTCTGAGAAATTTGTTTAGGATCTTGAGATCCAAAATTGGTCTGAAGGTTCCCTATTTTTTGGGAACTACAAACAGATTGGAGTAGAACCCTTGCCCCTGTTCTGATTTCGGAACTGGGCAGATCACTCCCATGGTATATAGGTCTTCTACATAGCGTAAGAACGCCTCTCTTTTTGTCTGGTTTGCAGATAATTGAGAAAGATGGAATCTCCCCCTTGGTGGAGAATCTTTGAAATCTGGGTTACTATTTCTAAAGCCCAGGAGTCCTGAACGTCTCTTGCCCAAGCCTGAGCGAAGAGAGAAAGTCTGCCCCTACTAGATCCGGTCCCGGATCGGGGCTACCCCTTCATGCTGTCTTGGTGGAAGCAGTAGGCTTCTTGGCCTGTTGACCCTTGTTCCAAGTCTGGTTAGGTCTCCAGACTGACTTGGATTGAGCAAAATTCCCATCTTGCTTTGCGGCAGTGGAAGAGGTAGAGGGACCACCTTTGAAGTTTCGAAAGGAACAAAAATTATTTTATTTGGTCCTCATCTTATTCGTCTTATCCTGAAGAAGGGCATGGCCTTTCCCTCCAGTGATGTCTGAAATGATCTCTTTCAGTTCAGGCCCGAATAGGGTTTTACCCTTGAAAGGGATGGCTAAAAGCTTAGCTTTTGATGACACATCAGCAGACCAGGACTTAAGCCATAAAGCTCTACGCGTTAAAATGGCAAAACCTGAATTCTTCGCCGCTAATTTAGCCAATTAAAAGCGGCATCTGTAATGAAAGAATTAGCTAGCTTGAGAGCCCTAATTCTATCTAGAATATCATCTAATGGGGTCTCAACCTGAAGAGCCTCGAACCAAAAAGACGCTGCAGTAGTTACAGGAACAATGCACGCTATAGGTTGGAGAAGAAAACCTTGATGAACAAATATTTTCTTCAGAAGACCCTCTAATTTTTTATCCATAGGATCTTTGAAAGCACAACTGTCCTCAATAGGTATAGTTGTACGCTTAGCCAGGGTAGAAATAGCTCCCTCTACCTTAGAGACCGTCTGCCACGAGTCCCGCACGGCATCTGATATGGGAAACATTTTCTTAAAAGTAGGAGAGGGAGCGAACGGAATACCTGGTCTCTCCCACTGCCTAGTAACAATTTCCGAAATCCTCTTAGGGGCCGGAAAAACATCAGTGTAGGCAGGAACCTCTAGGAATCTGTCCATTTTACACAATTTCTCTGGAACTAGAATAGGGTCACAATCCTCCAGAGTCGCTAAAACCTCCCTGAGCAATAAGCGGAGGTGTTCTAGTTTAAATTTAAAAGCCGTCATACCTGAATCTGTCTGAGGGAACGTATTTCCTGAATCAGAAAACTCTCCCTCAGCCAGCAAATCCCTCACTTCAGAATATTGTGAGGGTACATCGGATATGGCTAATAAAGCGTCAGAGGGCTCAGCGTTTGTTCTCACACCAGACCTACTGCGCTTCCCCTGCAACACAGGCAGCTTAGATAAAACCTCTGTGATGGTAGTATTCATAACTGCGGCTATATCTTGCAGGGTGAAAGAATTAGACGCACTAGAAGTACTTGGCGTCGCTTGTGCGGGCGTTAACGGTTGTGACACTAGAGGAGAATTAGATGGCAAAACCTGATTCTCTTCTGAGAATCATCCTGTGACATACTTTGAGTAGCTAAAATATGTTCTTTACAATTTATTGACCTTTCAGTGCATGAGGGACACATTCTAAGTGGAGGTTCCACAATGGCTTCTAAACATATTGAACATTGACTTTCCTCAATGTCAGACATGTTAAACAGGCTAGTAATGACTACAAACAAGCATGAAAACACTTTATTTAGTGAAAAAAATAACAATCTTAAAAAACGGTACTGCGCCTTTAAAAGAAAAAAAGCATACACGTTCTGCAAAACAGCCTAAACATGCACCAAATTTTTCAAAATTTTGTATGTAGACACAATATAGGTAGTTAAGATTGCAGCACAATTTTTTTTTAACAATTAAACCCTTCATTTCCAAACCGGATCGAAATAGGCCCAGATCCGGAAAAAAAACACTCTCAGCACCTTGCCACAGCCCTGCTGTGGCCCTACCTGCCCTCAGGGATCGAAAATGTGGGGTAAAAGCTTCGATTTGGCCCAAAACATACACCAGGGTCCTCAGAAGTTAGAGCTTGCTGATAACACTAACTGCGCATCTGAGGTGCCAAAATAGGCCCCGCCCATCTCACTCGATGTCTCCTCAGCCTTAAAGAACCGCACCAGAGCGGTTATAACTAGCCATGTGGGTTCTAAGACCCAAAAGTTAAGCCATGTGTGCCCTAAATAAAGTTTGCCCAAAACGTTATTGCCCACAAAAACGTTAAGCACTCCCAAACAAAAAACGTTTGCTCCCAAACATTTGCAATTTAGTGTCAACCATAAGTGTAATTGGCCCCATATGCAAGCTAAGTAATACCCTTCTATTTAGTTCTAGGATTACTGCTTACCCTTACCCTCCTGGGTATAATGTCAGCCTTTCTGAAATACACAGTCTCTCCAGAAAAACATGACTGAACATACTTCATTGCTGCATAGCATGAAACCGTTCCTCACACTGAAGTTTCCTGTACTCCTCAGCCTCTGTGGGAACAGCAATGGACATTAGTTACAAATGCTAAGATCATCGTCCTCCAGGCAGCAGTCTTCATCCATCTGCTGCCTGAGAGTAAATAGTACACACCGGTACCATTTAAAATAAACTCTTGCTTGAAGAAATTAAAAACTAATATTTTATCACCTCTTTCACTTTACCCTTCCTAGTACTTAGAGTAGGCAAAGAGAATGACTGGGAGGTGGAGCTAAGGGAGGGGGCTATATAGACAGCTCTGCTGTGGTGCTTTTTGCCACTTCCTGTTAGGAAGGATAATATCCCACAAGTAAAGGATGAATCTGTGGACTCGTCTAACCTTTATAGAAGAAAAGTTCCCTTCTTCTTTGGGACCACGAAAAGGTTTTAATAAAACCCCAAACCTCTTTCTTCGATAGGCACCGGGACAACAACTCCTAAGGAGGATAGATCCTGAAAGCACCCTAGAAAGGCATCACTCTTTTCTGGTCTGGTAGACAGATTCTAGAGAAGGAATCTGCCCTTTGGTGGATGAGATTTGAAGCCTATCTTGTATCCCTGAGATACCACCTCCAGGAACCACGGATCCTGTACGTCCTTGAACCAGGCGTCTGCAAAAAGAAACAGTCTGCCCCCTATACGATCCGATCACGGATCGGGGGCCGCCCCTTCATGCCGATTTATTTTCGGCAGGCTTCTAATTCTGCTTGGATTTATTCCAAGACTGAGCCAGCTTCCAAGTACTCTTGGGTTGCTCGGGCTTGGAGGAGAATAGCTGTCGTCAGGATTTGTCAGAACGAAAATTAGAAGATTTTCGTCCCTTAAGACTTGTTCTTCTTATCTTGCGGTAGGAAGGCACCCTTGCATCCGGTAATTACAGAAATAATGGAATCCAGGACTGGACCAAATAAAATCTTTCCCTTGAAGGGAAGAGAAAGGAGTCTGGACATAGAAGTCATATCCGCAGACCAAGACTTTAACCAGAGCGCCTGGCGGGCTAGGACCACAAAGCCAGAGGGCTTTGCCTTTTAGCCTAATAATTTGCATGTTCGCATCACAGATAAAAGAATTAGCAATTCTCAGAGCTTTAATTCTGTCTGGAATATCCTTGAGGGGAGACTCCACCTCAATGAGTTCCGACAAAGAGTCGCACCAGTAGGTAGCCGATCTGGCAACTACAGCCACCGGTTGAAGCAAAAATCCTGTATATTGAAACATTTTTCTCAGAAAGGTTTCCATTTTCTTATCTATCGGCTCTCTGAAGAGGTATAGAAGTACGTTTGGCAAGCGTAGAGATAGCACCATCTACCTTAGGAATGGTGCCCCACATATCCAGTTGAGAGTCCGGGACCGGGAACAACTTTTTAAAAGTAGACGAGGCAGAAAAGGAAGAACCAATTCTTTCCTATTCATTTTTATTAATGTTCGCCATCTTAACCGGCACAGGAAAAGTCAAAGGAACTTTCCTGTCTAATTTTGGTATCATAGGTTATTCAGGCAGCACGGCCTCTGGAACCTCTAACGTAGACAGAACCTCCTTTAATAAAAAACACAAGTGCTCAATTTTAAATCTAAAAGACGGTTCCTCCGCAGCAGGAGGCTTAGACGCTAAGGACTCCGACCCAGAAAGTTCGCCCTCTGAAGCTACAGGTGTTAACTCATCATCGGATAACTGGGACATAATAGCTAAATCCAATAAATATTTAGATGACTCCGGGTCAGGAGAGATATGTTTAACCTCTCTCTTGCGTTTGTTAGAGCGAGGTAACGCACTGAGTGCCGCAGACACCACCGTTTGTAACTGCGCTGCAAAGTCCGCAGGAAGAAGCCCCCTCCGGATGGAGGATCAGATGTGCTACAGGGAACTGCATAAGGAGTGGATAATGTAGCAAGGGTAGTAATCTCATTAGACGCAGAGTCCTGAGAGGTAGAAAGCTCAAAATGGCTAAGAGCCTTAGCAGGCTTGTCTCCCTTCTTAGACTTTATAACGCTGTTAAGGCATGTAGAACATAACAGAGTGGGCGGGAAAACCACGGCCTCCTCACAATATAAACAGGTATGACTTAGTATAGAAGGAGTAGCTTCTAACATGTCAGAGTCCTCCATAGCTCAGGTTATACCCACAGAAGGACACAAATAAAAATCTTTTTTATTACAGAAAACTGCACCTTTATACTTTCAATGGCTGGGGCACTCACCACCTCCTAGACCCAGACAGTTAACAGAGGAAACGCTCTCCTCAGGTTCAAGCCTCAGCCGGAATGGAGGAAATGAACATAGAACACACCCGGTCACATGGCGTGCAAGACAGTACTTCCCCTGTTATTACAAGTACTGCAAGTAATAGGAGCTGTGCAATACTTTCAAAAACTAAAGTGAAACTTAAAAGTGAAACCGGTTAAAAAAAATCACACAAAGCAGCATGTAAATAATTAATACACTTATTAATTAACCCCAACTGCTCAATAAACCCCAGTCAGAAGATATTAACCATAGATCCTATCAAGGTATAAAGGAGCCACTCTGTGACCCTGTTATGGAGTTTTATGTGTAAAAATTGAAACAATCTTACCTCCAGGATCCATTCTTTGGAACAGAACACAGACTCTCAAGTGTGACAGTCTTATAGCAGCGCTCCTGACATGGACTTGAGTGAGAGAAAGCAGGCAGTGAAACTCGTCAACACTGATGGCTTAGGAGCTGTTAGCAGTATTCTGGATGGTTTCGCAGAAAAACTTTCACTGCATCTCCAGACTCTAACTTTCAGCAATACTCTCAATGAGAGGTTGACATGACTACTTAAAACTCCAGTCCTATCGTGAAGGGCAGATGCCCTTTTTCAGGACTCTTCGAATCTTCTGCCACCTCCTAACGTGACGAAAGGCGAAGAATGACTGGGGTAATGAGGAAGTGGGAGGGATATTTAAGACTTTGGCTGGGGTGTCTTTGCCTCCCAACAGTAAGGAATGAAGCCGTGGACTCTCCCGATCTTAGGAAGGAAATAACATAACATGACTGTGCCTGCACTATGAGTCTGTCATTTATAGGCTCCTATCTCTGCATCAAGTTTATCATCACAGTATATTAGTCGGAAACCCGGAGCATCTTTTTTCCTGACACATAAAGACCACCACCACAGGCTATAAGTCTGATATCTGTGATTGGTTAATAACAGCAACAAATTACTCATTTGTAATAATTGGCAACTGTGAAAAATTGCAGATTACGAGATCGGATACATAGGACATGCTGCAGCATATCCCATATCCACTTCTTACTATCCACGTCAGCGAATACGTCATGCCCGGAAGTGACGAAGAAGGACCTAACTGCACAGCAGAGTTCTCCACGCCGAAATTACACTAAGAATCCACTGCAAGTGGAACTAAGCTCCTTACCCACCTCACCCATTTGATCTATAAGGATCCATCATGAGCACGATACTACTCAGTTAAAAACCGAGAGTGCTTTTTGACCACATATAATGAGAGCGGATCCATTCTAATCAGTACGCATCTCTCCCTCACTCTAGACGTAGAGTGAGGAATATAACCAGGTACTTTCTTAAATTTTTTACATTTGGTATACACGTTCTACTATTTTCTACTAAGGAATTACCTTTTTTAGAGTGCATAATTTTTCCACTTTTTATACGAAGTTATATTATTAATCTTGTCCCCCCAGCTTTTTAATTTCCTGGATGTTAAGTATTCTCTTTTTTATGCTGCAAATTAGTAAATAAAATATTTTTTAAATGTACCGTTTTGTATTTGGAATTTATTTCTTACTAATAACTGCTCTCCAGTATAATTATCACTACAATACATGTCAAGTTTATACTAATTTCATATTTTAGATACAGTGTACCACAAATATCAATCTCTTAAATATATATACATCTAGAGGTGATATTATATTCGTATCAGTCCACTTATTATAGCAAAATACTTCTTTAAAGAGTATTCTCTGTACTAACATATATTTCTCTTTATGTTGGTCTATCATATTAGTCCACTAATATAACCATCCTCTTATATTATCCTGACAATTGTTGTCCTCTGTATATAGACTGCACCCTAGCTCTTCCTAGCGCCAGCACTATCTACACCTTTCACATGTGCCTGCATGTGCCAGAGGCACACTCCCTTGTAAGTCCTGGGACTAGCATTCTGACTGGCAGCTTAAAGTCTCTTTGCAATGGGTTGTAAATACTTAAAAAATTCAAGGTAAAATATCTCTTTTTACATAGAGAGTGATATTTTCTAGTCAGCTTTTTACAGCTATGCTGCATTACTGTCATGTGCTTCAACATTTGGGTATTATGTTCCTTTAAAACAACACAGGGGAGATTAGATCATCTATAGGCGAAGCATAGCAGCCATTTCAAATTGACCGAAAACTAAATAATTTTTAAAATACCTTTTTTCCACATTCGCTACATAATGGTTCCAGGGCTGCAGAAGGGGATTCTTTACAAACCCTAAGGCAGACCTTAATGATTATAAAGGTGTACACTGTCTCTTTAAATAAACATATAAAAAGGACATTAATATGGAAAATTTTGCTTAAAATATTAGGCTTAATATACAGGCACAGAAGTTGTTACCATAGACAAATTCAAAATGAACATGGCTTCAAAATATATAAAGTTATAAAATGGGAAAAAATTCATGGCTAACCATTCTCTATAGTTTTTTGTTTTTTTTTTAAATAAAACAATGTGTTTTAATCACACAAAACAACACAGCTACAAAAAAGACTGGCACTTTATTCTGGTGAAAAAAAGGACATACAAGAATTTTTAGTTGTCTATGGTTAGCTTCCAATCAAAGACTTCACACATCCACGAGGAAAAAAAAAAAAGAAAAAAAAAAATTGCTGTAAAGAAACTTTAAGAGTCTTTCAATTATTTAAGCCTTGAAAATATAGCTTCTTACTCTCTGTGTAAATTGTGATTAGCATATTGCGACTTATCTGTTGTACGAATACAAAAAAGAAAAGATTCCAGTTGCAACAGCTGTCACATTTCAGACGGAAGCTGTCTGCCCTCTGGGTTTTCCGGATTTGTTCATATCACAGTGCCTTTCCATTTGCCTGCATGGTACACGGTGAGTTCTGCTTTCTCTACCGCTCCAAATATTTCTTGGCTGTTTGATTTTTTTTTCCCTAGCATCACCGTATGCATATCCCATCAAAGACTGTCGCCAGAGTTAAATCCATGAGTCTGACGCATACTGAATCTCAGGCTGCCTGCATTTTAGCAATAATTACAATAATAATAATAATAATAATAAAAAGGATAAATCTGCAAGAGGTGCCCAGCAGGCACCAATCAGCACTGGAGAAGCAGCTGCCACTGAGGCCAAGGATTGCTGGTGGAAGGCAAGATGTTATTCCATAACTTGTGTTAAGTTAAATAGCAATGTAACAAGAGTTCAGGATTGGATGTTTAATGTGGCCTTGACTGCCCAATCATTTTTAGTCTTGCTTGGTCAATGACATCTAGCAAGTTCTTAGCGTCCACAGCCAAAGCATGTGCAGCGGTGAGCATTTGCTTCTTGTACTCCTGCTGAAGGCTGGTCATGACGTATTGCTGCGCCAGCTTCATCTTGTTTATTAGCTCCGCCAGGTCAGAGTTCAGAAGCTTTTGTGCCATCTCAATCTAAAACACAAATGTCAAATGTTGTATCATTCACAAATAGTTGAGAAATTACAATGCAATTCTAACTCTGAACAGCAGAATCTACTTAATCCTAATATGACTGAGATTTCAAGATGCAGCGACCCGTCACCCAGGTTAGTTCTAAGAATATCTCACAAAAAGCATCAGAGCATTTGGTTATTATAATGAGCTCACAATAGGGCATGTTAACACAGCATAAGAGGTGATAGTAGATAACCAAAGACTAATCTTGTATCTAGAGCAGATTGATGTAGTCTATGAGTAGGCGCCACTAGGGAGCGAAACGTGTCAGAGTGTGACTACGTTGGACACCCAGCCATGTCTGTATGTTATTTTATTTATTTGATAATAAAGCTTGTTGCTGTTTATAAAACTTTTTCACGCCGGTGCAGTGCCTGCCTTTTCTTTGTTCAGATTGATGTATCTAGAGATTAATAGCCTCAGCAATGTTCCAACAAATTGGGTTTGACAAAAGCCAGGAGCCAGAGTGCCACTGCTCCCAAAATTGTACTTATGGCTCTTCAAGGGATATGGTAGTCAAGAAAGAAGTCACATAAATGCAATATCGACAATGAAAATCTATGCGCTTAACCCCTGCAAAGAGGTTAAACAAATAGTTAAAATACTGCTCGGAAGGTCACCCAATCAGCAGCAGTAGTTGAAAAGCTGTGTCATGTAACTACTGTTGCAGATTAGGTCAGCTGCCATGTCTGTAAGGGACCAGCAGTGCTCTGTGGCTCCCAAGCTGAACTTTAACTAGGTACAGCTTTGTGAATGTTAAAATTGCATGGAATAGACTACATTATTAGCCAAATCAAACTGTGCAAGCAGATGCGATGCTATTAAACCAGCAGATTGTTATAGTGACAACTGAACACTAGTAGGGCAAAATAGAAAGGTTGACTACAATAAGGCAACGTGTATTTTGGTGCACTTCGTTTGAAACCATCTTTACCTCTCTGTGTGTACTTGCTGGCAGAACAGGAATGGTTTCATCTACAGTTGCCAGTAAGGTCCTCAATGCCAAGCCGACCCCCTGCAAGGTTAAAACAGATATGTCAGCAAATTAAATATGAACAGGTTATAACTACCGTTCAATACCATCAAATGATCTCTGCTCTTTATCTGGTACTTACCTACTGCTCCCTTTTCCCTAACCTCATCCCCAATGAATAAAAAGCAATCATAAACCCTTTATCCCTGTAGAACACTGCTTAGAGAAGTACTATAATGATCAGACAGACTAGGACTTCAGCATGTTTATTTATAAATGAATAAAGACAGCTTAATTAGGATACCCAGTAGTCTTAAATACTGACCTACAAGAGCCAGAGATGGACAATGAGAAACATGACCATAAGTGGAATACTTAATATCAAATATAACATACATATTATACTGTACACATATATATATAAATAAATACACACACACACACACACACACACATATATATATATATATATATATATATATATATATATATACATACACATAGAGAGAGAAGTGTACTCACAGGAACGAACAACTGGCTCAGTACCATTGTTAGCCTGTTATATGACGATTTACTACCTGGGGACAACCAGACGTGGACTCCTTGCACAGTGTGCTTAGAGGAATATGGCTACACCTTACTGACGAGGCCCAATGAAGGCCGAAACGATCGTCTGGGGTTGCTGTGTTCCTTGTTCAGAGAGGAATTGCATGGTATTTTGGCGCTGGACTGACCGTAATAGGCGGGATCAGACTGATATACTACAGGAAAGTTCTACTCTGTGAAAAGCATTACTGGGCTAAAAAGTTGCACCCAGGTGGTAAATCGCCATAGAACAGGCTAACAATGGTATTGAGCCAGTTGTTCGTTCCTGTGAGTGCACTTCTCTCTGTGTATATATATATATATATATATATATATATGTTCCACCATTGGCATGCACTCATTCCTTCGTTTCCATTAAACGTCCGGGTGTCTCTTCAACGAGAAGTAGAATACTGAACAAAAAGACAGGGCACTCACGGGTCTTTTCAACATCAAAAAATAGGATACTTTATTTCATACAAAATTCAACGTTTCGTCTCACATACCGAGCCTTCTTCAAGACAATCTTGCTTCGTAAGAATTATGGCATCTCACGCCACACTTTCAAGAAAGAACTGATGAAGTGTGGCGTGAGATGCCATAATTCTCACAAAGCAAGATTGTCTTGAAGAAGTCTCAGAATGTGAGCTTTTGTATGAAATAAAGTATCCTATTTTTTATGTTTCAAAGACCCGTGAGTGCCATGTCTTTTTGTTCAGTATATATATATATATATGCAGTATATATATATATATATATATATATATATATATATATGTGTGTGTGTGTATCTATTCTGCAGAGCGCCACTAGGTTAATCCCAAGCACTAATAAAAGGGAATGGCCAGGCCTTTACATTAAATTACTTTATACAGACACATGTGCTACACACAACTCAAAATAAATTTTAGCTATAAATTACCCGGAAAATAAGTCACAACTAATAAATGTAATGTAACTGTAATGTTTATACAATCTGGTACAATAGATTTCTTTCATATAGGTGGTGAGAGTCCACGAGCTAGTTACTGATGGTATATACATTCCTACCAGGAGGGGGCAAAGTTTCCCAAACCTCAAATGCCTATTAATACAACTCACTCATACCTCAGTTTTAAAAAAATTGCCTCCTTAGAAGGTGGCGAAGCATGATGTGCTTGATTTCTTCAATGGAATGAGCTTCTAAGCATATTGAAGCCCAGTTCCTCTCTAAGTGCAGTGTTTGAGGGATGTGAAGGGAGTATTGCCTGATGAGACCATGTTTTCGCCAATGAGAAAGCTTTTCATAAGGCTCACTCGATAAATCGGTTGCAGGGATTCATCTACTGCCTCCCTTCATAGATCGACACTATACTCTTGTACCATTACCTCTGCTGATATGTTTCAGTACTGGTTTGGCTGTCTGCTATATGAGGATGGGTGTCTTGCAAGGTAAGTATATACTTTTATTATATAAGACACTCTCAGCTATGGATTGGCCCTTTTTAAGTAAAGTTCTTATATATTGTTTGTATACATGCCTTGAGTCAGTAATTCAGTGCTCTTTTTTAGCGACTTTATTTGTGGCTAAATATTTGTCAAGGTTGGTAGAGTCTGTGAAACATACAGGGTTTTTTGGGGGCAAGTAATGTATTTATAAATTAGGATGCTAAGTATTATGTAAGTCTCATGGAATATTGATAATCACATTTTATGCAGCTATAATAGAAGTATCCATTAGGCTTTATTTAGGTACATTTTGTTTTTATATACAATCAAAATTCTTACCTGCTTTTTAAAATGATAGGTGTATTAGAAATCCACTACAGCTTTGCATGTCGCGCATTTGATGATGCCATTTATGTCACAGCGTGATGTGTCATCATTTTGCGCCTTTTTTTGGCAGCAAAAAAGTTCCCGCTAAAATTGCTGTTATAAGCTCTGCCCCCAGCTCATTTAGTGTTCTCAGAAAACACTTTAGAGAATTTTAATGCAGCATTTTAAGTAATCAGTTTTCCATTCTCTCAAGCCTGTTATATATATCATATATAGGAGCATGGATATAAATTTGCAGAATTCATTTATTTTTTTTCAAATTTTGTTTTTTTTTGCAATTATATCTCAAACTGAACCTGCCTCTGATGTTACCATAGGATTTGAGCTGCCTGAACACGTATCTACCAAAGCTAAGTGTGTTTGTTGTAATAAAGCTGATCTAAATTCTTCAGCTCAATTATGTGGCTCTTGTTTTGACAAATTGTTAAATGCTGATAATATATCTATGAGTACAAATACACCCCTTGTTATTACATCTCAGTCTAATGTACATAGCATTACTGTAGAAATAAAAGATTTTATTGCTACAGCTATAGAGAAGGAAATGACTGCTATTTTGCCTTCAAATAAACGTAAAACTATTTTGCAACATTTTCCTAAACCTAGTCAATTTAGTTCTGACCTTTAGCATACTGATGTATCCTGAACTGATGGGTTTTTCTCCGATTTAGAGGATGCCACGTCAGAGACAGATATAGACAAATCTTCTTTTTTATTTAAGATAGAATATATTCTTTTTCTATTAAAGGAAGTTTTGTTTACTTTCGGTATTGAGGAGTCTAAACCTCCTGATGGTAAAGTTAGTAATCATTTAAATTCTGTATTTAAGACTACTGTTATTACTCCTGAAGTATTTCCTATTCCTGACGTTATTTCCAATGTGATTGCTAAAGAATGGTCTAAGCCTGGTACCTTTTTAACCCTTTTTCTAGGTTTAAGAAATTGTATCATTTAACTGTAGTCAATTTAGAACTTTGGGAAACAGTTCCTAAAGTTGTTGGGGCAATTTCCACTCTTGCCAAGCGTACTACTATTCCTATGGAAGACAGTACTCCTTTTAAGGATCCTTAAGATAGGAAGCTTGAAACTTATCTAAGAAGGGCATATTTATATACTGGCTATATAATTAGATCTGTTATATCTATAGCTGATGTTGCTTCTGCTTCTACTTTTTGGTTGGACAGTTTACCACAGCAGTTGTCTTCAGATTCTGAATTATCTTACATTATTGTTTTACTTCAACATGCAAATCATTTTATTTGTGATGCTATATTTGATGTTAGGAAGATCACTGTCAAATTCATGTCTTTAGCCATTCTAACTAGAAGAGCTTTATGGCTTAAATCTTGGAATGCTGACATGTTGTATAAAACTAGATTATCTCTCTTTTCAAGGTAAAAATCTTTTTGGTTCACAATTGGATTATATTATCTCCACGGTTACGGGGTGAGGGAGTTTTTCTGCCCCAAGACAAGAAATCTAATGGTAAATTAAAGCTCCCAATCATTTTCGTTCCTTTTGTCACAATAGAAAACAGAAAACTACTCCTTCTCCTAAGGTCTCTGGCTCTAATCGGAGACCATCTCCGAATTGGAATAAATCCAACCCTTATAAGAAACAAATCCTGCCCCTAAACCAACATGAAGGTGCGGCCCTCAAGCCAGTTCTTCTGGTAGGGGGCAGACTAAAGCTATTTCAAAGAGTTTGGACAGACTGTCTAAAATCAGTGGATTCAGAATAAAACTTTAAATAATTTTGTAAGAGTGTAATGTTTTCTAGAAAGTTAATCAAATGTGCAGAACTTGTTACTACATTTCAGAGACATAAACAGCTATGAGTATGGAGAAATAGTACAAGATGAAAGAAAGGTAAAGATATGTAGCTACGAGTTGCTTTACAAAATCAACTTGTGGTTTTGATATGCAACAGTAGCAATTAATGTTACATATAGGTATAAGTAAATGCCCCTTCCAACAATTAGCTGAAATATATATATATCTATATATATATATATATATATATATATATATATATATATATATGTTTGTAAGTGATCACAAAAATAAAAGACATAACCTGAATATTGCGCAACAAAAAACAAAACAAAATTAACCCAGAGAGACAAAAAGAAAAAACAGAGAAAAACGTCAGAGCTCTAAGAAGCAAAGATGACATATGAGGTTACTAGGAAGTCAGTAGCGGAGAGAGTATATTGTAAGAAAACCTGGTTATGGTTAAGGAGAAGAGCAACTTAAGGTATTGAGCAATATAAAGCAACGATTAGCTCCTTCATGTTAGGTAAAAGAACAACTTTATTCCAACATCTTAAAAACAAGTAGGAGACTTCAATACAGTGTCATAGCTTCTCACAATGCTAAAGAGATACAAAGCAGAGAAAGTTAGAGAGAAGGTACCAGAGAATTATCGTTGCAGCTGTACTAAGGAGAGATGCAGTGCTGAATATGGGAGCTCAGTTGTTAAGGTTATACAGTCTCTTAAGTGTGTACGAACCTTGCTGGGATTCTTAACAGATTATCTGATGAAAAGTTTGACAGCAAAGGTCCGTTTGAAGAGGGTGGTCCAGAGTTGCGTAGAAATTCAGCAGTGCTGATGACACGGATCTGAAGGCTGGCAATCTTGAGAGACGAGAGTTCTTAGAGGAGCTTGAGAGATAACTACTGAGTATGTAGCCAAAGTACCAAGCAATGTTTAAGGAACCGGAAACTTAAAGAGGAAAGGTAAGTAAGGTTCAGC